>NC_056750.1:110489442-110771942 GCF_019279795.1 Protopterus annectens | reverse complement strand
GTGTTTCCCTTCACATTCGTTATGACTGCTTTATTGTGACCATGTTCATTTTATATATATATATATATATATATATATATATATATATATATATATATATATATATCTGTACATACACATACACCTACATACCTACTTACATTTCCCATACTGTTGAATGTCCGCCGCGCATCCCCGCTGGCTTTACCTCCCTATATCAGATGGACATTATTCTGGTCATCACATAAAATTAGCGGCCCCTGCATGGCTTGAACCCAAAAACAGACACACCTTAGTCACCGGTTTGACCACTACACCATCTGTGGTACATTCCGCATGGATGGTAGCTAGGATATATGACTTCACTACAGGTATTCAACAGTAGTGGCAACAAATGTAACAGTTGGTTGGTGTACATGTGTATGGACCTCTCAACCACTCAGGGACTAATTTCAACAGCAACAGGGACAAGGCAAGGACAAATCAGGGACAATCACGGACACTTTTAAAATATTAGTACTATTAACTTGAAACGTTGACAGAATCAGAGCATATGTATTAATACTTGTTTTCTGAAGTAAAAGACGTCTATTACTCTTAATTATTGTCAGTATTCATTCAGTGTAATTCATCAACTTTCCTCCAAAGGTCACTGGTTTTAAGGGGGATTAAGAAGCTGGCTAGTTATTGTGAGAATGCTCTGACCATTGGTAGGGTTGCCACCTTTTCATATGACCAGGATGGGATCTATTCGGGACACACCGGATTTTTCAGGGCAACACATACCCACGGTCAGTACAACAGATAGTATTTTTGTTTTATGCCTAAATGTAAGCTTATTGCTGTAGCAGTTTAGCTGCTGCTTCTGTTTTGTTTACTTGCTTATTCTGTTTCTTGTAACATGTAGGTATTTTCCATACGGAAATAACTACTGTATGTGACTGTTACATAAGATGTAGGACATAATTATGTCCTATGATCGCAGGATATTTTACATTTATAATGGTTTTGGTATGTACATAACTGCCCAAAGGGGGACTCTCCCTCACAATGTGGGACAGGTGGTAACCCTGACCATTGGGCTAGACTTAGCTATTGGCAGCGCTCTAACACGATGCATTTCGCTTCCACTTGGTATAACTATCAACACTACAATAGAAAATGCCATTTGTTCGAGGGATGGAGACTCAATATTCAGCTACATGCATTTGTGTTTGCTTCTTATTTTTGTGTTCGCAAAACTGTCTTGCATGCTTTGCATATGTTTTAGTATCCACGGATACTGACAGGTGTGATTACTATTAGAGGCAGGCTGTACAATTCAGCATTTTAGGTTGCACGTAAACAGCCGACATGTCCACGCCTCCGTGCGGCGCTTGGACACGCTCCATGCACTCACGCACGATTCCTATGCACGTGGATGTGGTGGCAGCGCATCTTCATTAATATGCATGTGGCGTTACTGCGCCATCTCTACGCCACATGGTCGGCGCAAGCCTAACGCCGTCCTTGCGCCGAGCTTCATGAATCCCGGGGAAGACCTTAAATGCTTAGTCTCCCATGTGCATGTGCGCTTTTACAATACAGGAGATCATTCTACTCTGCTGAACTGCATTGCATGAAGTTATTTTTAACCTTAACATTCTCAATATGTTTTCTTAACACCATACAGACTACGTCACTGGACAAAAACATTGCCACCATTTTTACAGCTTCTTCCTGAAAATCTTGCCACTTAGTACATAACCTTTTTACCCTACACAGCTCTCCAAAGGGCAAATACTTTAAGATACATACAGGATGAAAGAAAGTACAGTTGTGTACACTTACCATAAATGTAGATGTTTGAGTGTATTCACTGTTGCAGTCATCACATTTGGGTTATCTGCTTGCAGTAAGCCCTCAGTCGGCCTGATTATCAAAGTCTTGGGTCCTGCGTCGGTTGCTGTCTCATCTTCCATGACGTCAGGTAGTCAGGGGTATAAAGCATGCAACTGATGCCATTACATCAGTTTTTCTTGCCCCAGATGTCAGGTGACCCTTAATGGGAAGCAATTAAATATATATACAAGGTTATACCTCTAACAAAAAAGCAAATACACCAAAAAGCTTTTAAGCATAGTAAAAAAGGAATAGAGGTATAGCCAAAAGAAGTCAGGGGGCTGGAGGGAGGGTAACCAGGACTGCAACAGTTAATATACTCGAACATCGACATTTATGGTAAGTGTACACAACTGTACTATGTTCTTCTTGTTTCACTGTTGCAGTCATCAAATTTGGGTAGATTCCCAAAGCTAAGGATGGGAGGAGGAATTTAGATAGCATTAGGACCAGCTATAAGGCCCTGCAAGACTGCAGTGGCAAAACCAGCTCTGGATTTAGAGAAAATTGGTAAATGGTAATGCTTGGTGAAAGTATGTACAGAACTCCAGCTAGCAGCTTCTAGGATGTCCCTGGTAGGGACACCTCTGAGAAAGGCTGTAGAGGTAGATGCAGCCCTGGTTGAGTGTGGTCTTATCCCCTGTGGGATAGGTTTTCCATGGTGCTTATAGCAGAAATTAATGTAATGGCCTATCCATTTAGATATGGTTTGCTTTGAAATGGCTTTCCCCTCTGCCCCTGCAGCAAATACCACCAGCAGTTGTTCAGATTTCCTGAGAGGTTTAGTCCTGTTCAAGTAAAATCTAAGTTGTCTGTGCACATCTAAGGAGTGTAGTATCCGTTCCCCTTTGTTCTGTGGATTAGAAAAGAAGGTTGGCAGATGAATGGACTGATTAAGAGCCACACTGGATACTACCTTGGGCATGAAGGAGGGATTGGTCCTGAGGGACACCCTGTCTGAATGAAAGATGATGAAAGGCTCCACTGCCATAAGGGCCTGTAATTCAGACACCCTTCTTGCTGAAGTGATGGCTAAAAGGAAGGCTGTCTTCCAAGAAAGGAATTTCAACTCTGCATTTGCAGCCGGCTCAAAAGGAGGTAGAGTAAGTTTTACCAATACAAACTTAAGGTCCCAGGCTGGAGTAGGGGCTCTCCTGGGTAGTCTTAAGTTTTTGGCCCCTCTGAGGAACTGCTTGAGCAATGGATGAGAGAAGAGGGGTGGTTCTGTGTTGTAATGAGTTGAAATGGCTGAGGCATGAATTTTGATGGAGGAAAAAGAGAAGCCCTTGTGAAGCATCTCAGTTAAGTATTGAAGAATCTGAGGTAAATTGGGCGCTGCTGTGCTCATCCCCTGAGTTTGGTTCCAGGAACAGAATCTTTTCCATTTTTCAGCATAAGGTTTTCTAGTACTAGGCCTCCTTGCCTCCAGAATGACATCCAACACTTGTTTACTGAGGGATGGTAACGAAGAGATCAGGTAATTAGCCAGGCTGCAAGGTTTAGGGTTTGAAGCTGAGGGTGCAGAATCTAGCCCTTCTGCTGGGACAGCAGGGTAGGGGTCTGAGGCAGGTGCCATGGTGCCAGCAGTGACACACTGCGCAAAAGGGGGTACCAGTGTTGGCGTGGTCAGTCTGGTGCAATCAGTATCATCCTTCGTTTGTCCTGTTTGATCTTTAGTAGTACCTTGGAGAGGAGAGGCAGATGAGGAAAGGCACAAACTGATAGATTTTTCCAGGTGAAGGACACGGCATCCACTTTCCAAGCTTGTTTGTGGAGAGTCCTTGTGCAGAATTTGTCCAATTGGTAGTTCTGGAGGGAGGCAAACAGGTCTATATCTGGGCTCCCCCATTTGTTTATCAACATGTTGAATGTCTTTGGTTCCAGTTTCCACTCATGTGGGTCCATTAGATTTCTGCTTAGATCATCTGTCAGTGTATTTAGCTTTCCTGGCAGGAAGTGAGCCTGTAGGTGCACTTGGTAGTTCAAGGCTGTGTTCCACAGAGCCATGGCTAGTCTGCAGAGAGGGTATGAGTGGGTTCCCCCCTGCTTATGTACCACATAACCGTGGTGTTGTCCATCTACCATTAACTGTCCTGGAAGAATGTGGCCCTTGAAGGCTGTCAGAGCATTCTGAACAGCTAACATTTCTTTTTGATTGATATGCAGGTGCGTTTAACTTGGGTTCCATTTGCCCTAAATCCACCTCCCTGTCAGGTGAGCCCCCCATGCACAGTCTGATGCATCTGTTGTTAGGGTTTATGCGGTAGGGGGTAGAGTGAATGGCAGTCCCTTGTTTTGGTGGCAGGCCTCTGCCCACCAAAGGAACTCTAACTGTAGGCAAGGTATGATAGGAATCATTGCTTCCAGATCCTGAGAATGTTGACACCATAGGCTTTTTAGATACCATTGTAGTTTCCTCATATGCAGTCTTGCATATGGAATTAGGAGAATGGAGGAGGCCATGAAACCGAAGACTTGCAGTATTTGTCTTGCAGATAGCAGGGTCTTTGTGGCCATTAGTTTGAAGTAAGCTGTCAAATGAACTTGTTTCTCTGGCGTGAGGAAAGCCATCTGGGAAGTTGTGTTCAAGCTTTCTCCCAGGAATACAATTTGTTGGCAGGGTACCAGTTGTGATTTCTTTTCGTTTATGGTGTACCCCAGAGAAGTTAGCACTTTTTGTACAAACACCAGATGATTCAATAGTATGTCCTAGCTTTCTGCCTGAATTAGACAATCATCCAGGTATGGGTATATTTGAATATTTCTTTGCCTGAAAAATGCAATGACTGGAGCAAGGCACTTTGTGAATACCCTGGGCGCAGTAGATAAACCAAAGGGCAGTGCATAGAACTGATAGTGCATGAAGCTGGCTTTGAAGCATAGGTATCTTCTGCAAGATTCCTTGACTGGGATGTGCAGGTAGGCTTCCTTTAAATCCAGTGTTGCCAAGCATAGGAAGCAACTGGTGAAGAGTTAGCATCTTGAATTTTGGGATCACCAAAAAAGTGTTTAGGATAGAGAGATCCAGGATAGGATGGCAGGAGTTGTCTTTTCTGGGCACCAGAAAAGGTCTCGAGTAAAAACCTTGTCCCTTTTCCTCTTCTGGAACAGTTTGAATAGCCCTTATACTTAAGAGAGAGAGAACTTGCTTTTGAGCCTCTGCCCACTGATTTAGGGGTAGATCTGGCCAAACGTTTGGTGTTGGTAAAGTGTGGAAGTGGTATCTGTATCCTTGGGAAACTATATTTAAAACCCATATGTCCTGGGTAATAAGTTTCCAGTTTTTTGCCTGCAGAGCAATCTTTCCCCCTAAAGCAGCAGTCAGTTGAGAAGGGCTTGAAAGTTTTAAAGTTAAGTCATTGAGACAGTTTACCATAAGGGGGGGGGGTCTTACTACTCCCTGCTTTGGAAGTGGGAGCCCCCCACTGCTTAGTCCTGTGCATACCTTGGGACTGAAGCCTGAGTGTTCTGCTGGTTCTGGGTTTGGACTGAGAAGGCCTGGAAGAGGCAGGAAAGGACCAATTCTTAGAGGGTCAATGCCTACTAAATCTTGGAGGCTGCACTTGCAGGAAATGTTTAACAATTTGTATAGATTTAGCTTTTTCCTCCATCTTTTTAAGTACTACTTCTGCTTTGTTAAGATTGCTCCTTAAGCCAAGCATGCCTTCTAAGTACAGACCCAGTAACAGCAGCCCTGCAAGATGCCTCTAGTGAATCAAAACCACATTGAAAAGTATGTTTTCCACCTTGTTCAGCAGAATGCATTAAATCCTGTAAATCCTTATTTTCAGCACAGTCGGGAATCAACATAATTTTCTGTTTAAGCAATCCAATAATATGCTGCTGATACTTTAACATATGAAACTGGCAATTTAAAGTCCTAATGGCCAAGGTTGCAGAAGTGTATACCTTCTTACCCCATCTATCCAGCACCCTGGAATCTCTATCAGAGGGGGTAGGGTTTTTGGCAGTAGTAGCCTTTATGCCCTTGGGTCCCTGTGAAATGGTCTCAGGATCCGCAGTAGGATTTTTAAAGAGGAACTTGTGAGAGTCAGGAACCTTGTAGTATCTATCTGGTTTTCTAGGAGCAGGAGGCGAAGAGTCAGGGGCCAAGCTAGACTCCGTAAAGGCATCAACAATGTCCAGTACAGGGGGGATAGCTAAAGGCCTGTGTTGGGGCAGGAGTAAGAAATCCCCAAGTCTCTTTTAAGAATCGGAGTAATCCATCGAAAATGCTCCCTAAGAGTATGCAAGCTTTCACCACAAGAGAAATCCTCTGGTGGGGAACCAGAGGGAATGGATTCCTCTGCATCTGAATCCTTATAGGTAGATAAGGGAAAATCCTGGTCAGAGAAAACATAAAAATCAGAGTCCTGATCAGAAGAATCATAACCAAATTCAGTCCTAGGTCCCTTAGAGGGGGAAGGTTGGCTTCAACTGATTAAAGTAATAAGGTCTTCAGCCATTCTTATCATTTGTTTTTTAGGCATAGAGGCCTGACCATGGGTCTGGACATTGGTTTTCTAGGCATGGATCGAGTTTTAAGCCTTGAAGAAGAAGATGGCATCGGTTTAATATGCAAGTCAGTAGGCCTGAATACACCCTCAGAAGCCGGTGCCTGCACAGTGGCTCTGGACCTATCCAAGGTAGAGACATCCGCAGGCTCCACAGCTGAAGCATCTTGCTGCATACCAGAGTCTGAATGGGTCTCAGTAGAGGCCTGTGAATCTGAAGTAGCGGGTATCAGGGGCTGCGAAAGCACCTCACTGAGTACCGATGAACTGGTGACTAGCTTAGGAGAAGCGTCGGCGGCAGCTTTGGACCTAGGCAGCCTGTCTCTGTCTTTATCTTTGCGTTTTTTCGGAATGTCGGTAGTCGGGTGGTTTACCAAAACCATATCTGGATAATTGAACTAAGTACCAAAATATTTAGAAGCTTAAATATAGCGACGATGAATAGTTTGTTGTTTAAATAAGGCACAAATCTAACAGAGAGGTACGTTGTGGTCAGGGCCTAGGCAAGGAGTACAGTACGAATGAAAATCTTTATGAGGTATTTGCTTTCTACAAGAAAGACAATTACTGACTTTTACTGACATCGGTTTAGAGCAAGAAAAAGTTTCCCCAATGGGGTACTTAGCTTTAGTTGAAGACTTTGGTTCTGAAACTCGAAAATGAAAATTTCAGGAGTTGGCTGACCAGCACTTGCGAACTGCTTCTGTTTCAGGCACCGCACGGCGAGAAAGACTGATGTAATGGCGTCGGCTGCATGCTTTATACCCCTGACTACCTGACATCATGGAAGATGAGACAGCAACCGACGCAGGACCCAAGACTTTGATAATCAGGCCGACTGAGGGCTACTGCAAGCAGATAACCCAAATGTGATGACTGCAACAGTGAAACATTAAGAACAGACTTGTAAAAGTGAGTTAGTACTACTGGGCTACCTAAATAACTCAGTACAATAAGAAGTTATGTACTCACCATAACGTTCCATCTGAGTAGGTATCTTCATTTGTCTGCAACCTTTGGGATATGGATCCGATCTCGGATCCGAGCCGGCAACCTTTACCACAGCATAGATCTGAGCTCCTAGCTCCTCCCTTTACCCATAACCCCCTGCTAACCCTGACTGACCTCAGATCAAGTTTGCCCGATATAACCATTGTTATTGTGCCCCGGAAGGGGCTTATCCAAGGCAGATCCTATAGATCAGGGGGAAGGAGGGGGGGATGGCTGCAGACAAATGAAGATACCTACTCAGATGGAACGTTATGGTGAGTACATAACTTCTTAATCTGAAGTAGGAACTTTATTTGTCAGCAACCTTTGGGACAGAGTCTCCAGCTACCTGAATCCTGGGTGGCCTTTATGGAAGAACATTCCGGAGCACTGCAGAGCCAAAGGATGCCCTACCTCTGGAGACAACATCCAGTTTGTAATGGCTGATAAAGGTATGAGATGAGGCCCAAGTGGCTGCGGAACAAATATCATCTAAGGGAACCCTAGATTTAAAAGCCGCCAAAGTAGCAACGGCCCTAGTAGAATGAGCTCGGACTCCCTGAGGTGCAGGCCTTCCCGAACTCTGATACGTTAAGAGGATACAGCTAGCTATTCACCGTGATAGTGTAACTTTAGAAATTGACTTGCCTAAACTTGTTTTTGGCAAAGGAGACAAACAACTGGTCAGATTGCCTATGACCAGCAGTTCGATGAATATAAAAACGTAATTGTCTGTGCACATCCAAGGAATGCAGTTTGTACTCTCCTTTGTTTTGGTAATTGGGAAAGAACACGGGAAGATTAATAGATTGATTAATATTAGCTTCCGAAGACACCTTAGGCAGAAAGGACGGATTGATCCTGAGGTAAACTCTATCTGGATGGAAGGCTAAATACGGCGGTTTAACACATAGAGCCTGAAGTTCAGAGACCCTTTTAGCTGAAGTAATGGCCACCAAGAAGGCCGTCTTCCAAGAGAGGTATTTAAGATCAACCGTAGCCGCCAGCTCAAAAGGGGGGCTAGTCAAGGCTTGGAGAACCAAAGACAAATCCCATGGGGTACTACCTCCCTGACCGGAGGTCTGAGAAGGAAGGTACCCTTGAGGAAAGCCTTACAAAGCTTGGAAGTAATTAGAGGGCCCGATTCATGCCCTACATGATAATGCGAAATCGCTGCTAGTTGTACCTTAACTGTAGAGCAGCTAGCCCCTTGATGAAAAAGAGTACTTAGGAAATCCAAAACCGACGTAAAGAGGCACCGTGAAAGGATCCAAGTGATGGCGCTCCGCCCAGATGGAGAAACGTTTCCACTTACTTCGGTAGACTCTTCTGGTGGAAGGTTTATGTGCTGCTACTAGGACGGCTTTGACTGGTGAGGAGATTCCGGGAGTCCTTATCAGGAGTGGAACTGGAGCAACCAAGCAGTCAGCTTGAGGTTGACCAAGTTGGGGGCCGGAAGGCCCAGAGGGTGAGTAATGAGATCCGGGAGTGGATCCAGAATCCATGGTGGATGAATCAGGTGAGACCACAGGTACGGGAACCATGTTTGACGAGGCCAGAATGGGGCAATGAGGATCATTTTGCTCCCCAGCCGACTGGCTTTCTGTAAGAGTTTCAGCATCATGGGCAATGGAGGGTAAGCGCAAAGGAGACCGGGAGGCCTAGCATGTACTAGAGGGTCTCTCGGGGACTCCCCCTGAGGGGGGATTAGAGTGAAGTAACTGTTGCATTTGGTATTTGAAGGAGAGGCAAAAAGATCGCAAAAGGGTTGCCCCCATTGGGCAAATATTTGTTTCGCTACTAGAGGATTGAGAGACCATTCGACCATTCGTACGGAGTCAGAATCGAACGACTGAGCCTGTCTGCTAGGATGTTGGACCGTCCCGGAATGTGAGTTGCAATAAGAAAGTGGTTGGTGGAAATCGCCCATTTCCACACTCTCATGACCTCGGGACAAACAGGATAAGACCTGGTTCCCCCCTGTTTGCTGATGTACCAGACAACCGACATGTTGTCCGTTTGTACTGCAATTGTCCCAATCGGAAGAAGGCTGTGAAGTGCCTGCAACGTCAAAAGCACCGCCCTCATCTCTAGGACATTGATATGCAAAGAGGTCTCTGTGTCGTTCCACGTGTCTTGGACCGTTCTGCCTGAATAGTGCCCCCCCACCCCAGACGAGAGGCGTCCGTGGTCACTGTGATGACGGGGGAAGGCATCGAGAATGGTCGTCCCGTGTGGAGACTCGGGGACTGGAGCCACCACATGAGTGACCCTCTGCAAGCCCTGCTTAGGGGAATAGGATGGGACAGGGGGTTGCGAGATAGGGACCATTGTACTTGGAGGGTCCACTGCAGGACCCTCATATTTATTTGGGCTAGGGGCAGTAGAGGAATAGCTGCTGCCATGGACCCTAGAGCCCTCAGGATCAATTCTGCAGGTGGAGCAGGAAGTCTGAGAATGGCCTGGACATGCAACCTCAGGTTCTGAAGCCGATCGGGAGTCAGGAAGGCAAGCATTATTCTGGAATCCAATCTCGCCCCTATGAAATCTATTACCTGTGTAGGGACCAGAGAGGATTTGATCATGTTGATAGTCAACCCTAGACGTGGAGCAAGGTTGAGGAAATAATCCCTGCCTGAACAGAGCAGATGACTTGTTGGGGCAATGAGGAGCCAGTCGTCCAGGTACAGAAAGACCTGAATTCCCTGAAGCCTCAGGTAGGCCGCTATGACAGCCAAGACTTTGGTGAACACCCTGGGGGCTGAGGTGAGACCGAAGGGAAGGGCCCTGAACTGAAAGTGACTGGCTCCCAGCCGGAAGCAGAGGAACCTCCTGGAGCGTCTGTCCACTAGAATGTGGTAGTACGCATCCCTGAGGTCTATTGTGCACATCCAGTCATTCTCCCGTAATAGGGGGAGAATAGATTGCAAGGTGACCATTCGGAACTTTTCTTTGGGTACTGCCAGGTTCAGGAGAGAGAGATCGAGAATGGATCTCAAGTCCCCCGTCTTTTTCGGCACCAGAAAGAACCTGGAGTAAAACCCCGATCCGAACTGATCTGGGGGGATGGGTTGGATGGCTCTTTTTTGCAAAAGCTGCTGAATTTCTGTAGCAGCTGCCTCCCTTTGATTGGGTGGTACGTCGGGGAGGCTTTTGTTTTTGGGGGTTACAATAAAAGGAATTTGGTAACCACTGGATATGATGCGAAGCACCCAGCGATCTGTTGTTATGGACTCCCACATTGCTAGGTGCTTCGAAAGATGCCCCCCCCGACTGCCTCCAGAGTGGAGCAGCCGGGCAACCCCTCAGGGGTTCTGCGTGGGCCTCTCAGAGAAAGGTTCTCTGGACCCAAAATTTCTGGGACCCCCTCTGCCTCTTGGGCGGCATCCTCCCTGTCCTCCTCTGCCACGAGAGGACTGGCTGTCCGGAGCAGACTGGGACTGATGCGAATTTCAGAACCACATCTTCTTCTGACCCTTTTGGTTCTTGGAAAAGGACCTCTGGGGAGCAGAGAAGCGGACTCCGATGGCAGACAACGCCTTCCTGTCTTTCTCGCTCTGGACTAAAGTGTCGCGAACGGTTTTGCCAAACAGTGCAGAACCATCAAAGGGGGCATTCGTGAATGACGCCTTAAAGGGTTCCGAGAAGTCACAGTGTCGGAGCCAGGCCTGACGCCTAATTACCAGGCCGGCTCCACCGGCTCTAGTGGCTCCTTCAGTGGCGTGTGACAAGAGCCGCATAGAGGTGTTGGAAACTGAACATAGAGTAGACATTCGGGAGGAGTACAGTTGCTTGTCTCCTTCCGACATGGACTCTGGGGGGGATGCAGCATATTCTTTTATTAGATCTCGCTGCATCCGGATGACGTGTGCCATATAGTTCAGCACTCTCATGGAAAAGGTTGCTGAACTAAAGACCCGCTTCCCCAGGCGGTCCATTGCTCGAGAGTCCTTACTCGGCGGGTGGACCCCAGAGCTCTCCTGAGCCAGCTCTCTCTTGGAGGCCGCCGCCACCAACATAGCATCCACGGGGGGACCTCTGCTCCAGTGGGTTCTTTCAACAGGGGGACTCAGGATTCTATCCGGGCACTTGGGGACTGGCTCTACAGTGTCCGGCTCCTTCCAAGCCCTGGTGGAAATAAGGTCCACCAGGGGGTCGGAGGGAGGGGACACCCAAGAGGTAGATGGCCCTGCTTCGAACGCCTCTAGGAATACGGACTCATTGGAGGAAGCCTTGGGGGCAGACCAACCTCCCCTAATCCTGAGCATTTCCAAGATGTCTCCAAAGGAGACATCCTCGGGGGGTGACCTTGGGGAGCCTTCCCCTTCATCTAAGTCCGGATCTTCGGTAAGGGACTCAGGTGAGTCCATGTGCCTCCTCTTACACTTGGCTTTTTGAGGGACCTCCTCGGGGGGCTGTCTGAGGAAGACTCACCAGCAATATCACATTCCAAAGGAACACCCAGAGACGCTGAAGCAGGCTGTCCCGAAGGCCGGGTGATGGGAGCCCGGACCAGCTGAGAGGGAGTGCAGGTGGGAGCCGAAGCCAGGACTGGAGGTCCGGATGCACTCAACAGTGCCCTCTCCACCACCGCGAAAGCCGAGGGGGAGCTACTCTCGATAGGCTCCGAGAGTTGGCTCCCACTCGGATCCGAAGTGGGGACCGGATCCGGGGCCGAGACCCTCGGATCCGAAGGACCCGTGTGCTCTGACCAGGACGGAGCCTTAGTCAAACAAAGTCCCTCAGATCCGAAGCTCAGCCCACGGCTCCAAGAGGTCGGATCCGACAAACTCGAGGGACCAGTCTGAGCCGAAGTAACTAGTACTGTCGGCTCCGACCAACCCCCGGATCCGAAGTGGCTTGGCTCCAAATGCTCCGAACCTGGGAAGCGGGACGGAGAAGGAGCAATTGGAGCAAAAAATGGGGTTGAGCTCCCCCCCGGAGTGGGGGGGGAGGCAAGAGCACTCCCATCTGCAGCTGGGCCTGGATGAACCTCCTCATCATCCGGTCCATGTCTGCATCTGATATACCAAAGGTGGACCTCGACGAGGCCACCGAGGCAGACCTAGAGTGTCGCCTCGATGACCTCGATGGGGACCGGGTCGCCTCCTCCCCAGGTCCCGGTGAAAAACAAAGGGACCGGAGCCGAGGAGGAGGCGATCCAGAAACCCTGGATGAAGAAGCCCGCTTCGCGGGCGGGGCCGAGGAAGAGTCCTCGGCCCGCCGCTTATGGTGCTTCTCCTTCCTTTTGTTTTTTCCGGCCTCCCTCTCCTCCGGAGCCGAAACGGGAGGTTGAGTCCCGACCGGAGGGAGACAGGGGTGGCTACCACCGAGGGCTGGGTAGCGGCCACAGAAGAACCGGAGGCCGGAGCCGAGTCCGGGGGCGAAAGGCCCGCCAGGATCAGCTTCGACCTCCGGTCCTTAAGTGCCCTGGGGTTGAACGCTGCACAAATCGCGCATCCCAAAGAGAGGTGTTCAACCCCAAGGCACCTAACGCACCGGGTGTGGCCATCCGCCAGTGAAAGCTTATGGCCACACTCGGTGCATTTTGAAAAGATGGCTTTAGGGGCCTCCGACATGTTGTACAGAAAACACACTCACTAGGCCCCTACACACACTACGAACCAGTGAGGGTAGGGAGGAAAAAATTCTACAAAAAAGATATAAAAGAGGGAACCTGAACAGTCTTACACACTCACACAAGAGAAAGTACTAAAAAAATCATTTTTTTCCTCACAAAATTCACTGAACTACCAGGAGCTCGAAATCCAGCTTGTAGGCTTGAAGCACGGCAAACTAGATCTGGGGTCAGTCAGGGTTGGCAGGGGATTATGGGTAAAGGGAGGAGCTAGGAGCTCGGATTTATGCTGTGGTAAAAGTTGCCGGCTCGGATCCGAGATTGGATCTGTATCCCAAAGGTTGCTGACAAATGAAGTTCCTACTTCTGATATTCTGTTACCACCCCCTTAGAGTAATGCATCCAAACAGTTTATACTGTCCATCTGCACATTATGGGTAAATTTCAAATCAAATCTATTCTCACCCATATGCATAAAAAAATCTTTATAAAGCAAGGGCACCATGCGTTCCACCACTACAAATCAAAGGAATTCCTCCAATAAATCAATAATATCCAACAACTCAGTGTGTTTATAATCAGGAATTTTTTGGACAAAGTCAAATAAGCCCATAAGTAAGTTAGCATAGAAAGGGGCAAAAGGGACACTCCTGTCTGGGCCTCTAACTTATTTAAACAACTAGCAAAATTACAAAAAAATTATTCAAACAAAATCCAGTCAATTGTAAAATATTATGGGCACCACCCCCTCAAAAAGTGCGTGGCGGCCATGCATGGTAGAAGTGAAACTTGTGTATTCAAGAACTGCAAGTGCTACCAATGAGCAACATGGTAGACACTGGGATGTACTTTTTAAGGTCCCAATCCCTTCAGTGCTTTTGCCCTAAAATATTGTAACCTGCTTTAAAACATCACCAAACCCATTGTGTATTTTTGTGTTTTTTAAGTAAATGCGTATTTATGTGTTGTGTATTTAATATATTCTTCCGACTCACAATGGTCTGCAAATAGACAGACACAAACACACGCATGCAGACATAAGGCAGCAGTGTGATCACTATAGTAGACCTGCTTTGTGCAGAGTGATACCCCCTCCTGCGATTAACAGGTGAGAGGAAGAGCAATTTGTCTTGCATTTCTAGTTTTGGAGGAATGTAATGCAATTGACTGTGTACTTGTCGATGCTTCTGTATCAGCAAGAGTTAGAAACTGTCTACCTATTTCTAGAATGGCCTGGAAGATAGCACAGAGTTTCTTTATCCTAATGATGTGTGTGGTGTGTGTGTTTGTGTGTGTATGTGAGCTGCATGATTCTCACACTAAAATATGATCAGCAAGAGTTAGAAACTGGCTACCTATTTCTAGACTGGCCTGGAAGATGGTGTAGAGTTCCTTTCTCCTAATGATGTGTGTGATAGAAGATTCACACCATGAAATATGGGCATGGCTTTGTGAAATATCCATACAGTGATCTTATATATTTTTCCTTCTCAGACAGGCTACACCTGTTTCTCTTTGAGATTTATCGTACTGTGTAGTAGCATATAAAAGTAGAAAATGCAGGACAAATTGCAGTTTCTCTCACCTGCAAACTGCAGGAGGGGCCAACACTCAAGAATCTGCAGAAAGCAGGTTACTTCCTTCACTGACTCATGGTTCAGCAGCAGTCGAGCACTGAACAGCGCCACTGTCCAGCTGAATCTCACTTCCGTTTCACTTTTCATTTCATTCCAAACTTGCACTACTGCGCCTAAAGAAGCTTCACTTCAATAACCCCTTCAGTAGTTTGTCCAAGTCTACACAAGCACTGGACTAACAACAAAATGAAACGTTTCCTCATAGGAGCAGTTGACATGTCTGAACAAGCACCTGACTGGCCCAAAATGAAATGTTTCCCCCAACAAACCCTCACAAGTTTGACTATGTCTGCAGAAGCACTTCACTTGCACCACCATAAATCATTTCACCTAAGGACCCTTTCAGTAGTTTGGTCATATCTGCAAAAGCACTTCATTGCCACCAACATGAAACATTTTACCTAAGGAACCCTTCAACAGTTTGCCGATGTCTGCACAAGCACTTGACTGACCCTAAAATTAAACTCTTCACCTATGAACTTTTCAGTAGTACATCCGTCTGCACAAGCTCTTGACTGACTCCAAAATTAAACGTTTTCCCCAAAGACTCCTTCAGCAGCATACCATGTCTGCACAAGCAGATGACTGTCTCCAAAATGAAACATTTCACTAATGACCTCTTCATTAGTAGGCATATTGTTTGTTATGCAGTCACTTGGATGCCAAAATGAAACATTTCCTTCAAGAACCCTATAAGTAGTATATTCATTTCTGCACAAGCAAATGAAACATTTCTCCAATGAGCTCTTTAGTAGTTTGCCATATCTGCACAAACGCTTCACTGACATCAGTATGAAATGTTTCCCTCAAAGACCCCTTCTATAGTTTGTCCAAATCTGCACAAGCTAGTGTTGGTATATGTATATACTCAGTCTAGTGAAAATGGTCTAAAGTTAAAAGCCATTATAAAAGACATTGTGGTAGTATTCAGCAGAAAAAGCTGCACACACTTTGTATGTTATAAACAGTAGTCATTCGGGGAAGCAGTCAATCATAAGATATTAAATATTACTCTTTTAAACTTAGAGAACTGGTGGAATAATCTGGTTTGTGTTAGCTTGCATTTTACGAAGGATCTGAAGTTTGAAACGTAAATGTACGTTAATATTTAGTTATTTCAATAATGAGCAATTTGCTAAAAAACAAAAACAAACAAAAAAAATGAGTAACAGACCAAAAAAAAAAATAGGAGGCAAAATTCTGGACAGTCATAGGTAGGTACTAGGCTATTGGCCCTAGGGCCTATATAAGCCAAGCCAAGCCAAACGGTACCCTGGCTTTTCCACCCAAGAAAATTATTTTTCTGTGCTCCTGTCAAGCAGAGCCACAGAAGTGATCCCCGGGGTGAATTTCCTATCTCCCATCCAATCATTAAGATTTTTCTTGAAGAGTGCTAATGAAGAGCTTTGTTTGATATAGATAGGTAGTTTGTTCCAGAGTATGGAAAGTCTCTGGGACAGGAATCTATCCCTCCGGCATGTTCTGTTTATTGTGGTGACAAGGTTTAGGTCCCTAGAGCATGTAGCTTGGCGGGATTGGGAATTCTTTAAGTGGAGCATGTCCAACAGCTCTGGATTTGACATATCTTTGTATATTAGGCAGAGATTGCCTCTGAGTAGGCGATATGCGACAAGAGTAAAGCTGGAGTTTTTTGAGACGGTCTCCGTAGGGCATCTGTTTGAGGCCAGTAATCCTCTTTGTGAGGTATTTCTGCGGCCTTTCCAGTTGTTGTAGATGTCTTGTGAGGGGCATACCAAAAGTGGTGGTGTACTCTATAATGGGTCTAATGAGTGATGAGTAGAGGGGAGCAATGACCTCTTTTTTTCCTGGATGAGAAACCTTTTGTGATGAGGTGTGCCATGTAGAAGGATTTCCTGACTACTGTAGCGATATGATTATCAAAGGAGAGACTACTGTCCACCTGTGTCCCAAGGTCTCTTATCACACTTCCGGTGTTAAGTAACTATCACCTATGTGGTAGTTCATAGGTACAGAGTTTTTACCAAAAGGGATGACAATGCACTTTTTGGCATTGAGCCTGAGGCCATGGCTTTGACACCAGGCATCTGTCTCAGTGAGGCCCTTTTGTAGGATGTCCACATCGTTAGGTGTTTTGATTATGGCTCCCAGTTTGCAGTCATCTGCAGACTTTGTCAGCCAAAGACCTTCTGTGTTAGCCTGTACTTCAGAAAAGTAGATACCAAACAGGAGGATCCAGGACTGAACCCTGTGGTACTCCATTTGTCACTGGTCTGAAGTTGGATTTAGAGTCTGCTACTTTCACAGTGTGGGTTCTATCAGTGAGCCAGTTGGCAACCCATCTTGTGACATAGGGATTTATACCTAGTTTAGCGAGTTTATCTATAATTCCAGAGAGGGGGGTGGTGTCGAAAGCCTTGGTGAGATCTAGATAGGCTGTGTGAACCACCTTACCCTCATCTATGGCTTTGGTGACTGCTTCAAAGAAGTCTATCAGGTTTAGGAGACATGATCTGCCTTTTACAAACCCGAACTGGTAGGGTCCAGAGTTTGGAGATTACCAATGTCATTGTTTATAAGTTCCATGATGATACGTCCCATAGTCTTGCAGACCAGGCTCGTCAGGCTGATGGGGGGGGGGGGGTAGTTCCCAGGGTCTGTGGTGGCTCCCCCTTCTATGGAGTGGGATAACTGTTGCTGTGTACCATTCAGTGGGCACAAAGCCTGAGGTGAGGCTATGATTAAACATGGTACTTAGGTGGGGTGCCAGTTTGTTCTGTAGTTCATGTAGAATGCAGCCTGGGATGCTGTCAGGTCCCATGGATGCTGTGTTCTTGGCTTTGGAGAGTGTGTTTTTATCTGTGCCACCGTGATTACAGGAACTTTGCATTCTTCTGGTATAGAGATGGGCCCTTTAGGAGGTGAGAGAAGGGTAAAGTTAGCACTGAACCCATCTGCCAGGATGTTGACAATATCAGTTGGTTCTGTATATTTAGTGCCATTGTGCTGTAACTCAGAGCAGATCTGAGTGTTACCATTGAGATTCTTGACATAGCTATAGAATGCTTTGTGGTTGTCTTTAGAATCAGTGGCAATTTTGTTTTTGTAACTAGCTTTGGAGAATTTTATGAGGGATCTCAGCTTCTTACTGAGGCTGACCACAGAGTTCCTCTAATCATGGGATTTTACTCTCTTTTGCAACAGTTTCTTTCTTCTATTGTAGAGTTTGTTTATGGCAGGGGACCACCAGATTGGCTTCCTTTTTTTGGAGGATAGCATCTTGGTTCTGTTAGGGACTGCATGATCCATGCACTTGTGTATGTGCTTATAAAGTGCATTTGTACAGGATTCAGCAGTTGCACCTCTATTGTCCATCAGCATGGGAGTCGTGAAGTTTGCCACTTCTGTCTTAAGAAGTGTGAAGTTGGCTTTGAAGAAATTTTTTACGGTGGTTTCCATAATGGGGGTTGGGGGTGGGATGTGGATGTCTAGGGTGATCAGCTTGTGGTCAGATCTGACCAAAGAGGAACTGACCTCTGGTGTGGAACACCAGTTGCCTATGTTGGTAATGACCAGGTCTAGGTGCCCCTGATGGGGATGTCGTGAAGTTTGCCACTTCTGTCTTAAGAAGTGTGAAGTTGGCTTTGTAGAAATTTTTTACGGTGTTTCCATAATGGGGGGGTGGGGGTGGGATGTGGATGTCTAGGGTGATCAGCTTGTGGTCGGATCTGACCAAAGAAGAACTGACCTCTGATGTGGAACACCAGTTGCCCATGTTGGTAATGACCAGGTCTAGGATATTGCTGCCCCTGGTGGGGGTGTAGATAAGTTGATCCAAGGCATTAGAATTTATGAATTCCAGAAAACATTGAGCACAAGAGTTCGTACATGAGTAGTTTTCCCAGTTAATGGTGGGGTAGTTGAAATCACCCATTATTAGGGTGTTAGGTTGTACCCTAATATTTTCCAGTGTATCAAGAAATGAGGAGTGGGAATCCTGGGGCATGGTGGGAGATCTGTAGCAAGCTACAATTTGGATTGCTGTCTTGCCCACAGTTAGTTGCACATGGAAAATCTCGGATGCATTATGTTGAGCAACTAGCCTGGAGGTGTGAATATCCTTAATGAATATGGACATGCCTCTGCCTTTAGTGTTTCGGTCCAGGTTAGGTGGCCGAAAGGTGTGGTATGAACTATAGCCTGGTAATGCAGGGGTGGTCTCTGGAGCCCTGAACTAGGTCTCTGTCACTTTGCAGATGTCGATGTTCTCCATTTTAAGGAGTGCCTCGAGTGAGTGCATTTTGAGGTTTAGACTTCTAGCATTACCCTCAGATTTTGCTTGCAATACTAGTCTAGTACTATTCACATGTCCCTTTATTTTTTATATCTCCAGCGCACGTTTCTTCTTTTATAGACATTATTTTTTTCACTTTCACTGCTAATCTGTTATTGTAGAGTGATGACTGGTCAAAGCAGTGCACACTGTTGGCTGAGTAGCTGAATGTTCTCATTGGGTCTTTTGAGTATGCCCTGCTTTTCCATTGGTGCACTTAAATGCCTTTTTGATTGGCTCACACTAGATCGTCTTGTATGGAGTGATTGGGCAGTATTATAAAATGCATGCCTCTAATGCTATTATGGGAAGGCTTACGATAACCTGATTTAAGAAACATTCCAAAAAGCAAAGGCAATGACAGAATTTGTTTAGAAGAAAATGTAGAATTTAAAAGAGAACAACCACATACCACTTAATGACAACAGAGTTATAGACCTCTACTTCAGAAAGCTCCGTCAACTGTCAACTTTTTACAGGAACCGAATTAAACTTTTTAAAAGGGATTGTGAGAGTCTGGGCATTTGTCTCTACTTGTAGATTACACTGTCCAAAACATGGTGTTGTGCTGCAAAGTTTCCACTTGGTGTTTGTGGAATTATAATCCCACTAACACCCTCATGCTACCAGAAAAGCGTTCTAGAACAAGGCAAGAATCCGCACAAAGCAGGTTGCCTTCCTTTGCCAACTCAGCATCCGGTGAACTCTCACTTCCATTTCACTTTTCTTTTCACTCCAAACTAGCACGACCATCTCTAAAGATGTTTCACTTCAAAAAAATAAATAAAGGACAGCCTCAAGGCCATCAGAATGATGGTTTTGAGCCAAAGACTCTGTGCTGTAAGTCCAGCATTCACAAGATGTACCTCCAACAGAGACTTGTGCACATTGGATCTTTACTGAGTACCAAAAATAAACACTTGCTAACAAATGGAGCTTGAAAAACTTACCTATTCTATCCATGAAGTTTGAATGAGGAGGAGGCATTCCAAGTCTGTTTTCCAACTTTGTTTTGAAGATGTTAAATATATTTCTGCACAGAATGACAATACGGATGGTAGTCAAGCTGAACATTAGCCCACTCTTCACTGCAAGCGCAATGGTATCTAACATGGTGTCTGCTACTTTTGCAGGATCATTTTTTCCTTGGCCTGTCAAAAAAAATATTTTTAAATGTTTGTCTCAATATAGTGCTTAGAGTTACTACATTATCACATTCCAAAATTTACAAAGCTGTAAAGGTCATTCAACAATGACCGAGTAACAAGGAAGGGAGGCCATTTTGGGCTGATTTCTATCCCTTTCAACTTTCTGGCATAAATACGCATGTTTGTGCACTGCAGAGCCAAGGTTAAACTATTCCCGGTGCCAGAAAGTCTGCTCTTCAAATTTTCCCTTAAAACTAGCTAGTTTATCAGCAGTAGCACTAACATCTGTATACCTGTGACTAGCACTTGCTCTAAAACTTGCTAAAAAGCACTAGGAAGCCTTAATTTGTTACAAGCACTCACCTCTCTTTGGTAATAAGGAGAAAATAGTCGTAGGTACTAGACAGCCTACAACTGCAAGTAACTTGCCAAAAAGTAAGGGAAAACAGCTCTTATACTACACAAAGAAAGCACCTAACCAGGCATGTCGAAGGGTCAGCTTCATGTGATTTCTCCTGTCCACCTGGTGAATCTGGGCATACTTGGGCAATGCAGCAACTGCCTCATGTACACAGACAACCCTCTCCTCTTACCACCATACACTACAACCTGCAAGAAATGCACTTACATAGCCAAACTGGAAGCAAAGCTCTCTCCAGTCAAGATTATGCTAGACAGTCAAGAGGAGGTGGTTAACACCCACACAACACTTTAAACACATAGTCCTTCAAAACCCACACATAGCAACACAAAACCCACATATGTGGAGGCTCTTAACATTAACCTACCCAAGCAACAAGGACCTCCGAAGCTGAAACGCAAACAAACACCACCCCAAAACACAACCAAAGCGCCACATACCTCACACCACCAGTGTGGCACCCAACAGCAGCCTCTAAGGCAAGACAGAGTACCCAACACTTTAGTCATAGGTGACTCTATAGTCAGACACACCGATGTCCCACTCACCAGGCTGAACAAGGAGAAAATTACAGTTAGTTGCCTGTTGGGGGCCAGGATCTGCCACATACCACATGCACTCAAATCACTCCACAACAGGTACAAATATGACTCTGTCATTGTCCATGTTGGAGTGAATGACTTGAGTCCATGTTGGCGTGAATGACTTGAGAAGTACCTCCCTGGACTACATGAAAAGAGACATGGAAGAGCACTCGGATCATGTAACCCAGGCAGGTATGACCCTAGTCCTGAGTAGCATCCTGCCATCGCCCAGAATAATAAAACAGTATAAGGACAAAATGACTGACTTCAATAATTGGCTAAGCTTCTGGTGTCACTCAAAGGGGATCCAGTATCTGTCTGCCTGGGACGACATGATTGACAAACCATGATGCTTTGGAAGAGATGGTTTGTACCTGCCGCCCCTAGGATTCAGGTTACTGGCTAAGGCTCTTGCCACCCCTATAGTGCCTTTTTTAGACAAGTTTCAAAGGACAAAACTACCACCATAATGGGTACAAGCAGGCAAAATCTGAAGGTAATGCTACTCAAAGCTAGAAGTCTAAAGCTCAAGATGCACTCTCTCGAGGCTCTCCTAAAAATGGAGAACATCGATATCTGTGCAGTAACAGAGACCTGGTTCAAAGCTCCAGACAGCACCCCTGCAATACCAGGCTACAACTCATACCACACTTTTCAGCCACCAAACCAGGACCGAAACACTAAAGGTGGACGAGTGTCCATATTCACCAAGGATATTCACACCTCCAGGCTGGTTGCCCAACACAATGCATCTGAAATTCTCCAGGTGTAACTAACACTAGGTAAGACTGCAATACAAATTGTAGCTTGCTACAGATCCCCCACCATGCCGCAAGATTCTCACTACACCTTTCTAAACATACTGGAAAATATTAAGATACAACTAAACACCCTAATACTGGGTGATTTCAACTACCCTGCCATTAACTGGGAAAACTACTCCCGTACCAATACCTTTTCTCAATGGTTCCTGGAATTCATAAATTCCAATGCCCTAGAGCAACTAATTCATAGTCCCACCAGGGGTACCAATATTATAGACCTGGTCATTACCAACATGGGAGATTGATGCTCCACACCAGTGATCACCCCCTCATTGGTCAGATCAGACCATAAGCTAATCACCCTTGACATCCACATCCCCCCCCACCTACCTTTAAGGAAACCTCCATAAAAAACTTCTCCAAAGCCAAATTCATGCTTCTCAAGTCAGAAGTAACAAACTTCATGACACCCATGCAGATGGGAACTGGAAGCTCAACTGCTGAATCCTACACCAAGGTGCTGTACGAGCACATTCACTCATGCATGGACCGAGTCATCCCAAACAGAACCAAGATGCTGTCCTCTACAAAAAGGAAGCCAATCTGGTGGTCCCCTGCATAAACAAGCTGTACATCAGAAGGAAGAAACTGTTGCAGAAAAGAGGAAGAACCCAGGATTCAAAAAACTCCCTCAACAGCCTCAGTAAAAAGCTGAAATCCCTCATAAAATCTTCCAAAGCTAGTTATGAAAACAAAATTGCCAAATATTCCAAAGACAACCACAAGGCATTCTATACCTATGTCAAAAATCTAAATGGCAATACTCAGATCTGCTCTGAGCTACAGCAGAATGGCACCAGATATACTGATCCCAAGGATATTGCCAATATCCTGGCAAATAGATTCAGTGCCAACTTCACCCCCTCTCACCCCCTAAAGGGCCCATCTCAATACCAAAAGAATGCCAAATTCTGGTTACCAAAAGAATGCCAAATTCTGGTAATCATGGCCACTCAGGTAAAAGCCACACTCTCCAAAGCCAAGAATACAGAATCCATGGGATTATGTACTGCATGAATTACAAAATGAACAGGCACTTCACCTATGTATCGTGTTTAATCACAGTCTCACCTCAGGCTTCATGCCCACAGAATGGCGCACAGCTATAGGCATCCCATTCCACAAGGGGGAACCACTTTGGATCCCGGGAACTACCGTCCCATCAGTCTGACGAGCCTGATCTGCAAGGGCATGAAATGTATTGTCATGGAACGTATAAACAAAGACATTGGCAACCTTGAAACACTGGACCCCACCCAGTCTGGGTTCGTGAAGGGCCGATCTTGCCTCCTAAACCTGATCAACTTCTTTGAATCAGTCTCCAGAGCCGTGGACGAGGGTAAGGTGGTTCACACAGCCTACTTGGACCTTGCTAAGGCTTTCAACACTATCCCGCACTCTGGAATCATAGATAAGCTTACTAAGCTGGGCATTAATCCCTACATCACTCAATGGGTTGCAAACTGGCTTACTGACAGAACACACACTGTAAAAGTAGCTAACTCCAAATCCAGCTCCAGACACGTGACAAGTGGTGTACCGCACGGTTCTGTCCTGGGACCACTCTTGTTTGGCATCTACTTCTCTGAAGTACAGGCCAACACTAAGGGGACTCTGGCGTATAAAGTTCACAGATGACTGCAAGCTGGAAGCCATTACTGAATCCCCAAATGATGTGGATATACTACAAAAGGGTCTTACCGAAACAGATGCCTGGTGCCAGAGCCATGGGCTCAAGCTAAATGACAAAAAATATACAGTTGTCCCCTTTGGGAAAAACCACATACCTGTGAACTACCACATAGGTGGCAGTACATTAAACACCAAAAGTGTGATAAAAGACCTAGGGACACAGGTGGACAGTGGTCTCACCACTGATAATCACATAGCCACAACAGTTAGAAAATCCTTCAATGTGGCACACCTCATCACTAAGGGCTTTTCATCCAGAAAAAAGGAGGTCATTGTCCCTCTGTACTCATCCCTCATTAGACCCATTATAGAATACAATGCCCCATTTGGTATTATCTCACAAGACATCTGCAACAACTATAAAGGCCGCAGAAATACCTCACAAAAAGAATCACAGGCCTAAAGCAGATGCCTTATGCTGACCGTCTAAAGAAACTCCAGCTATACTCTGTCGCATATCGCCTACTCAGAGGTGATCTCTGCCTAACATACAAGTCCATGTCAAACCCAGAGTTGTGGACATGCTACACTTAAAGAAATCCCAATCCCTCCGAGCCACACGCGTCAGGGATCTTAACCTTGTCATCACGATGAATAGAACATGCTGGAGGGATAGGTTCCTGACACAGAGACTCCTCATACTCTGGAATAGGCTGCCCATACATGTCAGGCAGACAAACAGGAACCTTGACGACTGGATGGGAGACAGGAAATTCACCCTGGGGATCACATCAGTAGCCCTGCTAGACAGGGGTCCAGGAAAGTAAATATTTGTGGGAAGCAATAGCCAGGGAATCGTTATGACTAGGCTTGTACAGGCCCCAGGCTGAAGGGCCAATAGCGTAGTACCTACCTATGAGCCTATGAACCTAAGAAAGGAAGTATCTATTGTTAACTACTTGAACAGTAAGGGTACAGTAAAAACATGTGACTGCACATCATGACTGTGGAAATGTGTGTTCTTGCTGAGTGTTGTCTGTCCGATTGACAACAGAGCAACGGCTTTACTGCTGAAAGCCACTGTCAGCAAAGATATGGTGCTGCTCTTTCTCCCATCTTGTGACCATGGAGCTAGAATATACAATTTATGATTCTCATCATGTACGGGGGGTGCAGTGGGCTCCCCTGTAAAAAAAAAAAAAAAAAAAAAAAAAACTTTAAATTGTCTTAGCTAAAAATGGCTTTCAGTGATTTTTACCTTTGATGAACAGTCATGAATCCCTGACTGCACTACATATTTTAAAAATCAATAACACATGAGTGAGGGCTTCTTAAAGCCTGACATTCAGCACCTTACTTCTAAAATTTGTTCTCATCCACTACAAAGCACTCAACAATTCTGGTTTCACATAAAGGAAGAAGTTATACTGAAAAGCATCACAGCTTTCAATACTGTAGTATGTAACACAGTCTGGAATACACGTGTCCTAAAATGAAAATCCAGAAAGCTGAGTCTGGGCAGCAGATGGAACAGCCTCTTTTGCACTCTTGGGCAACTTTTGGTTAAATCTGCACAAGGTCATGTATCCATTTATTTATGTTGGTTCCATCACTGGCTAATCCAGGAAGGAGCACACAAAAATGTGCCAATACCTGAAACATTTCAAGGATTTGGCCATATGTTTAAGGCATGTTGAAAGACAGCATGACAAACTATGTAAGAGTCAGGTCTTCTTGACTACAGAAGGATGGATTAAGCTCTTACTTGTTTTGAGACTTAGGAACATGAGGCTTAAGGGTATGCCAGACCTTGGGGTAAGGGAGAGTTTAGAGCTACAGGACAAATGTAATGGAAAAGTGTGACCATCCTCCTAATTTCCAGTATCTGATTCTTGTCTGTATGGCAGATGCATCCCATAGTTAAATATACTTAGCTTGCATAGTGGGAATATATTCCCTATTTACCTGAACAATATATATTTAGGCTTCCGTGGCTTTTGCATCTTTTGCAGCATTTTTTATTATTTCTGTTTGGTATCTTGTTGTAGTTCTTCTGAGACGACGCCATCAAATTTTGGACTGGAGAGTTTCACTTCTATCACAAATTTAGAAAAGGGTAATTCAAAGACTTCTAATACTGAGATGGAAGGCATCTAGCCCTCACTTATGAAATAACTGCACAAACTGACTTTGAATCATTCAAACAGTGGTTGCCAGTGGCACAGTGATAAAGATTCCCACACAAATAAGGAATCTTTTTTTTTTTTGGTGTAGATTATTTTACCTTGGCTGAACAGCCTTCTAAATGGAATCTTACTATATCCCAATCTCACACAAGGAGACTGCAGACTGAAGTTAAATAGTTATTTTTAAGTTGATTCCTATTAGCCAAATATGTTTAAAATGACAAAAAGAACTACAGTGGAAACATGGAAAATCTACTCTGGGAAATGTATCTTTTTTTAATAAACATCTTTATCAAATGACAACTGTGACAGTGACATGGATACATATAGTAAGATTCTTTTTCATGCAGAAAACACATTTCTTTGGCAATTAGCCTTCACTCTGACATTACAGAAATTGCTTAATTTCTGCTTTCCCTTATACCTCACTTCTCCTATACATTATCTGCATATATTGTTCCCGCAGATTATATTTATGTCTATGTAATTTTCTCCTTCCATTTTCTAATGTTCCCACTTTAGTTATTCTGTCTTGTTTACAATATTCATTACTTCAACTGCAGCTGTTTTTTCTAGTAATTGTTTTTTTGGCAGCCAGTAGCTTTAAACTTATTAAGGCCTTACTATGTCTAGGCAATGCAGAGCTTATGTCTCAAATCAAACAAGTAATTTCCTTAGTCACAAGGATTTGCTCTCCCAACATTTCTGACAAAACACTTTGGTGAGAATTTTTTAAATCTGCTAACTTGTTACATTCGCAGAACATATGTTCCGAATTACCAGTCTCTTTTCCATCATAGCACCATCATTTGCTATCTACTTGAGGTAAAACTCTAAGATGTCTGCTTAGGGTATAAAAATATATACACATACACTTCCAAGCAAAAAGCCTAAACCTTCTGGGCTCTGTTGCCTTCTTGGGAGCGGTACAAATGTTCTTACTTTGTTCCTTGTTAAACTGCCTTTCCATTCTCCCTTCCCAGTCTTTTCTATCCTCTTCTGACTGATTATCATAGTAGTTATAAAATAATATTATATATATATATATATATATATATATATATATATATATATATATATATAGGGAACCACTACTAAATACCGAATACTCACTCTCCTGACCTCCAAAATCCCGAGACCAAACACCAGAAACACTACAATACCGAAAAATCAAAACCGCGAAATTCAAACTACCGAAAACTACTTACAACATACACCACACACAGACACATGCACACAACTTCCCCCAAAACACAAACACACAAACCTAGCCTACAGAGAAGCAGGGGGGCAAGCCCCCCTGCTTAAATATTCTAACTCTAAGGTTACACTACCTAGACAAACACATGAATACACCACCACACGCCTACATCTCCCTCGTACACACACATCACACTCACAACACACACTTACATAGTAAACCTCTAACCAACACAGTTAAGCAGAAACACTTACCTGCTCTTCCACCATACTGCAACACCAGAAGCGTGAATTTCAAACTCCCGATAGTCGGGATTTTGAAAAATTAAGCTTCTCCTCTAGTTGGGTTTTTTAAATATATATATATGGTCTGAAGTGTATTTCAAACTTTCAAGATTATGTAGTGTTCCTATATATATATATATATATATATATATATATATATATATATATATATATATATATATATGTGTGTGTGTGTGTGTGTGTGTGTGTATTACATGCTATATAATGCCATACTAACTGTCCCTTATTTAATAGCAACTTCTGATCTAGGCTCAACTAAAACCTCTACTACAGCTGGTCTTTCATTTAGTACTCCCCTATCCATTCCTCTCTGCCTGTCTCATCAGTTTTTGGTATGGACGGCAGTCTTTAACATGCAGTCCAAACTTCTGCTTGACCTCATCCCACTCTATTAATTTTTCCTTCATAGTTATTTGCTTCACTATGTGGTTCTATTGGTAATTTTGTCCAGTAAATTCTAACTTCTTACCTATTTTCTGTACCCTTATTTGCTGTCATCCCTATTGGGAAAATTTCCTTTCTGTACTCTTCTTGGTTTTGCACTTTGAGTACTTTCTGCTTCTTTATGAATATAATTTTCTGTATTGTTGTTATTATCCTTCTTAAGGATCTACAATCCAAAATCCTGCTCTCTCCTTATTTCTTGATAAGAACACCCGTTTCATCATCATCACATTCCACTTTGATTTATAACTTTCTACTTGTGTTATGTATACACACCTTAACTGTGCATCTCTAAAGTAGTATCCCATCAATTTAGGTAAAATCACCCTGTTCTATGCAGAGAATCAACTTAATCCCACTTAACTCTTGGCCTCTTCCCCTCCCAAATAAATTGCTTCAACTCTTTACTAACTACTTTTCACAACTTCTCCCCTAGTTGATAAAAATATGCCTGGTCCGTACATAGCTGCAATAATATAATCCTTTTTAATCCATACATCTAAATTCTTCATGTTATGTCCCTATAGATATATATATATATATATATATATATATATATATATATATATATATATATATATATATGGGTATTCATGTGTGTGTGTGTGAACAGACTACTGCTATAGCCTTTGTTTTATCTTCATTAATTTTAAATCTAGAAAAACCTGAAACTCTCTCAAAATGTTCTATAACTCCAAAATGCCATTTTATGATTTATCAAATACAAGATATCATCTGCAAAGAAGGCTAACTTTTCTTGAATACAACAGCAGTTATATCATTGAATTTGTGAGAGTCCCTTACTTTCTTTGTCAGTGGCTCTAAATATGAATAAAATAACAAATGGGAAAGAGGACACCCTACTGGCTCTGCTGTGCAAACACAGCCTGTCGAAGAGGAACTTTCCCTCCTTAATTCTTGCATCCAACCCTTCATATATCCTCATAATTAACCTTATTATTCTACCAGGAAATGTCAACTCTTCTATTTCTCTACCCATGCAATCCCAGCTGAATGTACTGAATGCTTTCTATGCATTGAGACCCACCAATAATGGCAGCATCTTCTTACATTCTGCTTTCCTCTGGACAGTCATTTTTCTGTTAATGTTGCCAAATGTTTACCTCCCTTCCACAGAGCCACACTGATCCATATGTACCAATTTTGGCAAAACCTTTGGCATTCTCTAAACTAGTGCAGACTAAACTCTTTATTATTATGGTTTAAAATTGTAATTGGTCCATATGAAGCTGGGTCCGAAGGGTCTTTGCCCTCTTCAGGTAATGCACCCAACACAGCTTTCTTTCATGATGATGGCTCTTCCCCACCTTTGCCCTGGACATTTCCTTGCTGATTCACTGTCCATCACTATTTTATCTCATCTCTTCCTTTCCTAGCCATTATTTTACTCAGCATTATCATCCTCTAACCTTCAGTGTTTCCATTTGTGCTTTTCTTGGTTTTCACATTCCCGTTTTTATACAAATTTGTATAAAATTTCCAAAATATCTTTACTATGTTTGCAAGTTTGGCATCAACACTTTTAATTTTCTGTTGCCTAAGTGACTGTGCTAAATGTTTTTGTGCTCTGCAGCTGTTACTAAAACCTGATGTGCATATCATCCAAGCACTCTTTTCCTTTGCTTTTAATACTCTGGAGTTGCCTCTCTTCATATTCTGTGAGATACCCTTCACTCTACAGTCCTTTAACCTTTGTCAACTCCTCTAAATAATTTATATTACTTATTTCTTGTATATCTTTCTCTTTTACTTCCACTGTATTTTTTAAGTCTATATTCATTTTATCCTACTCACTAGCAGTCCCTTCTGTAGAAATGTGCATCTTCCAAACAACTGCTGTCATTTTCCACTGCTCATTTCTTAAATTCTTCTCTTTTTAACAGGTAAGTGAGCAAGCACCAGTGTCTCAGTTTAACTTCATTATCTCACATCTTTATCTTAGTTTTTATTGGTGTATGATCTGAAATAGTTACTGGATGTGTGTCAAAGCTTTCAATAAAATACACATGCTCATATGAAATATAATTTCTACCTAGCCTACCCCAGTTGTTGTACCTTGGAGAATATATACATTCTACTGAATTCACATCTTACATACCAAATATTCTCATATGTTTCTTCAGAAATTTATTATCTCCTGTTACATGAACTCTTTTAGTTCCCTATGATACATCCACACTACTGCAAACCAAGTTCTAGTCCCACCTATAAAAAATACTCACTGATGAAAGCTGATTTCTCCCAAAATTCTTGTATATTCAATAATAGTTTTACAAATACATTCCAGTGTAATCATCCTCCCCTGCCAGTAACCCCTTACTGCCACAAATCTGAAATTATTGTTTTTTTATCATCTTCTATCATTATTGGAGCCCCCCTAGCAACCAGTATTATTATTCCCCCTTTCTTTGTTCTTGATGTTCTGCTGAATGGCCAATCAGAAACAATCCTTTCTTTGTCAAATTCACATTCAAACTTCTATCCAAATGTGTTTCCTGCAACATTGCTATTTGCACCCTAGATTTCTTCATATCATTCAATACTCTTGTTTTTTGCCTAAACCAATAAGTCTACTTAGATTCCATGATGCGATGGACAGAGTAGTCAGTGAGAAAAAACTGTTATTCACCCAGTTATACATGACATGGGCTTTGAATGTATACTTTCAGCTTTTAGCTTACATGCATTAAGTAATATTTGGCAGGCTGAACTATCATGTAGGTGCTTTTTACTATCTCCATTTGAACATGTGTTTTTTTGAGTCTGTATCACAACACTGAATGAACTATTTAGCCAATACTTGTTCGTTGAACACTATTTGTCGATAGCTCTATCCACTGAATGATCGTTTTAGCTAATTATTTCCCAGGGGAAAATAACCAGTAGGCCAACCACCTATCGTCACAAAGTTTACCCCCCCAACTAAATATATCAACTCCGAGATCGCACTACAGTGGGGAAAAAGGGCAAATTCCCAGTGATGACACACTGCATTGTTACATTAAATGCATTAAAGTCTTAAGGCTGCTGGGAAGGCAATTACTTCCACATCTTATTCAGTTCTCATAGTTTCAAACTTCATTTATTTTTCACTGAATTGCCTTGCCAATGCATCTTTAAATGTTAATTAACTGTGCTAAGCAAAATGTAGGAAGTACAGAGTGTTCAGATGTCCAGTGATTATTGCTTGCATCTGTAAACAGTTGTCTCCATGTAAACACAGTTGGTAATGAGAAAACTATAGCTAATAACTTTTCAGATGCATGAAAGAATCTTTGCAAGTTCCACTCAAAACACAATGTACAGACTTCTCTTGGTTACCTGCTTGTACCTGTAGACTTCTTCTCTCCTAGAGAGAGGATTTGCTAATGACAAAAATGGCCAATAACTTGACAAACAAGAAAACAATCATGTCCATGCCTTTCATCATTTTGCCTTATTTTTCAAACATACTTGATTAATAAAAAAAACAAGGATATTAATTTAGAGATCCAGCCTTGTAAAAACAGTGGATATTATTATGTTAAATCTACATATAATATGATCACCACACTTTCACCTCCGACACTGTAGGATCCAGAGATCCCATTATATTAACCTTTACATGCTTCTCTCCAATCTTCTCACCTTGCCACAGTGAAAAGCCTGAATACATAACACAGCCTCTGAAATTTGCAGTTTTATCAGCTCTTCTGCATAGCTAGTTAATGTTTTTACCATTTTCCCAGACTTTTGTTATTCGTCTGGATCTATAACCCCTCAGTGTTTCACTTATTTTGCACACCTCTAAGTGCATTTGATTAATTTTTTCTTCTAAATTACTGGAAGCCACTTCCTGTACAGAAACTGAAACTTGAACTGATTTTTGATGAACAACTTCATAGGTTCATAGGTAGGTACTAGGCTATTGGCCCTAGGGCCTATATAAGCCTAGCCAAAAAGCTACCTTGGCTTTCGCCACCCAAGAAAATTATTTTCCTGTGCCCCTGTCGAGCAGAGCCACAGAGGTGACCCCTGGGATGAATTTCCTATTTCCCATCCAATCATCAAGATTTTTCTTGAAGAGTGCTAATGAGGAGCTTTGCTTGATATAGATAGGTAGTTTGTTCCAGAGTATGGGAAGAAACTGCGACAGGAATCTATCCCTCCAGCATGTTCTGTTTACTGTGGTGACAAGGTTCATGTCCCTAGAGCGTGTAGCTCGGCGGGTTTGGGATTTCTTTAAGTGGAGCATGTCCAACAGCTCTGGGTTTGACATAGCTTTGTATGTTAGGCAGAGATCGCCTCTGAGTAGGAGATATATGACAGCGTAAAGCTGGAGTTTTTTGAGACAGTCTGTGTAGGGCATCTGTTTGAGGCCGGTAATCCTCTTTGTGGGGTACTTCTGTGGCCTTTCTAGTTATTGTAGATGTCTTGTGAAGTACATACCAAGAGGGGCATTGTACTCTATAATGGGTCTAATGAGTGACGAGTAGAGGGGAACAATGACCTCTTTTTTCCTGGATGAGAAACCTTTTGTGATGAGGTGTGCTACGTAGAAGGATTTTCTGACTGCTGTGGTGATGTGATTATCAAAGGAGAAACTACTGTCCACCTGTGTCCCAAGGTCTAATCACACTTTCGGTGTTAAGTAGACTACCACCTATGTGGTAGCTCATGGGTACAGAGTTTTTACTAAAGGGGATGACAATTCACTTTTTGGTATTGAGCTTGAGGCCATGGCTTTGATACCAGACATCTGTCTCAGTGAGGACCTTTTGTAGGATGTCCACATCATTAGGAGTTTCATTTATGGCTCCTAGTTTGCAGTCATCTGCGAACTTCATAAGCCAAAGACCTTATGTGTTAGCCTATACTTCAGAAAAGTAGATACCAAACAGGAGAGGACCCAGGACTGAACCCTGTGGTACTCCACTTGTCACTGGTCCGAAGTCAGATTTGGAGTCTGCTACTTTCACAGTGTGGGTTCTGTCAGTGAGACAGTTGGCAACCCATCTTGTGACACAGGGATTTATACCTAGTCTAATGAGTTTATCTATAATTCCAGAGTGGGGGATGGTGTCAAAAGCCTTGGCGAGATCTAGATAGGCTGTGTGAAACACCTTACCCTCGTCTACGGCTTTGGTGACTGCTTCAAAGAAAGTCAATCAGGTTTAGGAGACATGATCTGTCTTTTACAAACCCGAACTGGGTGGGGTCCAGAGTTTGGAGATTACTAATGTCTTTGTTTATAAATTCCATGATAATATGTTCCATGGCCTTGCAGACCAGGCTCGTCAGGCTAATGGGGCGGTAGTTCCCGGGGTACGTGGTGGCTCCTGCTTTGTGGAGTGGGACAACCATCACTGTGCGCCATTCAGTGGGCAAAAAGCCTGAGGTGAGGCTATGACTGAACATGGTGCTTAGGTGGGGTGCCAGTTCATTCTGTAGTTCATGTAGAACGCAGCCTGGGATGTTGTCAGGTCCCATGGATGCTGTATTCTTGGCTTTAGAGAGTGTGGTTTTTACCTGTGCCGCCGTTATTACAGGAACTTTGCATTCTTCCGGTACAGAGATGGGCCCTTTAGGGGGTGGGGGTAAAGTTATCACTGAACCTATCTGCCAGGATGTTGGCAATATCACTTGTTTCTGTATATTTAGTGTCATTGTGCTATAACTCAGAGCAGATCTGAGTGTTGCCATTGAGATTCTTGACATAGCTATAAAATGCTTTGTGGTTGTCTTTGGAATCAGTGGCGATTTTGTTTTCAAAACTAGCTTTGGAGGATTTTATGAGGGAGCTCAGCTTCTTACTGAGGCTGACCAGGGAGTTCTTCCAGTCATGGGATTTTCTTCATTTTTACAACAGTTTCTTTCTTCTGTTGTAGAGTTTGTTTATTGCAGATTGGCTTCCTTTTTTTTGAGGATAGCATCTTGGTTCTGTTAGGGATAGCATGACCCATGCACTCATGTAAGTGCTTATAAAGTGCATCTGTGTAGGATTCAGCAGTCGTGCCTCTATTGTCCATCTGCATGGGTGTCATGAACTTTGCACTTCTGTCTTAAGAAGCGTGAAGTTGGATTTGGAGAATTTTTTTTACTGTGGTTTTCCTAATGGGGGTAGGGGCGGGATGTGGATGTCTAGGCTGAATAGCTTGTGGTCGGATCTGACCAACGAGGAATTGACCTCTGGTGTGGAACACCAGTCACCCATGTTGGTAATGACCAGGTCTAGGATATTACTGCCCTGGTGGGGGTGTGGATAAGTTGATCCAAGGCGTTAGAATTTATGAATTCCAGAAAATGTTGAGCAAAAGAGTTGGTACATGAGTAATTTTCCCAGTTAATGGTGGGGTAGTTGAAAATGCCCATTAATAGGGTGTTGGGTTGTACCTTAATATTTTCCAGTGTATCAAGAAATGAGGAGTGGGAATCCTGGGGAATGGTGGGGGATCTGTAGCAAGTTACAATTTGGATTGTGGTCTTGCCCAGAGTTAGTTGCACTTGGATAATCTCAGATGCATTATGTTGAGCAACTAGCCTGGAGGTGTGGACATCCTTAATGAATATGAATACGCCTCCACCTTTAATGTTTTCGGTCCAGGTTAGATGGCTGAAAGGTGTGGTATGAATTATAGCCTGGTAATACAGGGGTGCTCTCTGGAGCCTTGAACCAGGTCTCTGTCACTGCACAGATGTTGATGTTCTCCATTTTAAGGAGTGCTTTGAGTGAATGCATTTTAAGGTTTAGACTTCTAGCACTGAGTAGCATTACCCTCAGATTTTGCTTGCTTGTATCCGTTACGGTGGCGAATTTGTCATTTGAACCTTGCCTAAAAAAGGCACTATTTTTTCCCAGTCAAAGTTTTCTTTTCTCCTTTTCCAGTTTATTTTCCGTTATGGTCTCCAAATTTCTTCTTTGCTTGCATCCGGGCAGTGTAATTAAAACAATAACTGAACTGTATCCAATATGATTTTTTCACAGTGCACACTGGAAGAGAGAACTCCAATAAACCTGTTGATCAGTGTGCAGCCATCTTGGAAGTCTAAACTGGACAAACTATCTTAACCATGAAAATACACATTTGCTGAATGTTGAGAGGAGTTACAGCTCACAGGTACCACAAACTAGCTTATTATTTATCCAAACAGAAGCTGCCAGGGAAACAGCAAAAAAATGTCTTTACTTAAAGAATTATTGTTTTTGGTGGCTGATCTTTATAACGTGCTGAACTATTTTTTTTTACTGGACTTGTAACACATCCTCACCTGCACTCACCTGGAATTTTACTCTTTCCATGAGTATGACTCCCTTTATAACAAGGGTTCTGATTTGATGTCCTGAGACAGTGTTACTTGTTTGAATCTCACAGCTGGATGCCATTCTTCTTAGACACATTATTGAGAAGAAGTAAGAATACAAGAAACAAGAATTATGAGAGAACTTGGCATGTCTGTGAGCTCTAGGCAGAATGAACAGATCTTGCATTAGCAAGCATGTTCTGAAGGATATAAAGTGCGAAACTCGAGTGTCATTATTTAGTGATTGCAATCCACAAATATTTACTTGAAAACCAAATATTTTATGAGAAGCAGAACAAAAATATAAGGCAAAACCAGGGACAGATGAGACCTATTTTCTAAGTATGACTTCACTGCAGAATCCGGATGTGGGTTGGCCGTCAATCTATTAATATGAACCCTTGTATGTATGTACGACCTCAGCCACGTGCAGATGGAGAGGAAAGGGAAAACTGGGGAATTCCATGACTGGCTGATGAACTGCTGCAATTGGCAAGAATATGGGAAAAGCAATAGCTGTACACAGCATGTTGGGAAGAAATATTAAGACATTGGTCCCTTTTAACTTAACATCCAGCAAGACAGAGGTGGAGAGGAAAAAGTGGGAATGCAAGGGGGGGGGGTATGTAAAAGAACCAGGCATGAGGAAATTATGTGAATAAGAGAGTGACTGGTGAACAGAAGGTAATGCTGAGTAATGGATACAGCTTGGGGTAATAAGAAATGGTCCAATGATGTGCTTGTAAAAGCAAAAAAAGACACTGCTGCCAAGGCCATAACAGGAAACACTGTTTTAAAGTGCTCAAGAAGTGGATACAATGATCCCCTGACTCATGATAAACAGAAAGGTCAAGAAAAGCAAAGGGGATGGGGTTACTGCAGTGTATGTCTAAGAAGACATGCAACATACAGCAGTAGCCCCCATATCGAAGAAGGAAGAAGTACGCCACAAACCCCCCCCCAAAACTGACAGGCCAAGCAAGAGGCATAGAGATAATAAAGTGAACTATTGAGGATAAGAAATAGTTTCATAAGAAAAAAACTTAAAAGTTACAGATTAGTAATTTAACAGCCTTAATGCAACAGATCAAAACAAAGCACTACTTAGACAAAGAAACACTGTGCCACCTGGAAAAGGAAGTTACAGGGAAAGTAAAAGATGATAAAGAACAAAAAACAAAGGTTATTAAAAGGTAAAAACAAAAATGGACATGAGAAAGAAAAACAGACCTGATATTGTGTGACATTCATGTAGAGAGGAAAGCCAAAATAATCGATGTGTAAAAAGCAGTTTCAAAGATATTTAATGAGAAATACATGCAGAGACACCAAGTTATGGTAACTTCCATAATAAAAATAAATTACAAGAGTGGAATGTAATTGACAAAAAGACAACAAAAGCAAAAGAAATCAAAGTAAAAGACCAACTGCAAAGTGGAGGATTTAGAATGGAAACCCCCAACAAAGGCAATACTGCAACATGATGGACCAATGAGACCCCAAAGGGAGGAGCTGCCAGAAGCTTAGCTGCTCAACCAGAGCCCTGTGCCTGTACCATGAACCAATCCCCCACTTTTCTGTATTAAGCCAACTGCTACATTGGCTTATTACAGATTCACCCCCCTCCCACCACTCTCATTGAAGAACAGGTCTCTTTTCTGTGCCCTGCCCCGACCCTCCTCTATTTTATTAAAAAATAAATAAATAAAAATAAATTCTTCTTGTTATGAACTGTAACAGCAAAATGCTTGCTACAATTGTAGCAAACAGTTGCTACAGTTTATACCATGCCTGCAGTGAGCACTGTGGCACTCATGTTTTAGTTAAAAAAATATATATTCTAATAAACTGTAGCAAACTGCTACAAATGCAGCACTAGAGTGCTCAGGTTTGACCATAAATGCAATACTACTGCACCTGGGGCAGTTGCACCTGATGCCTCACCTAGGATGCAGCTAAAAACAATATGCCACATGGTGATATTTTGGAACTTTCTTTGGGGAACCTGCATGAAAGTCCAGTCAGTACTGCAAAGGAAGTGGAAGAGCAGGAAACAGAGAACTAAAATGGTCTAGAAGAGAATAATCTAAGGGAAGACCTCTTGATTTACTAGAGATAGAGAGACATATTACAATACTTGAAAGAAATAGATTACAGAAAATGAATAAGACACAAAATGTTAGAAGACTGGTAAAACAGATGAGCCCAGTAATTGAGAGTATTAAGAGTAATCCATGTGACATAAAATGAAAGTTATGTACTTACCATAGCACTTGATCCATGTTGTATTGTTCTGTCTGGTTTAACAGTTGGGTTTATAAGGCCAATCAGATCTAACCTTGATGCTTTTTTTTTTGAAGAGCTCGGTTCCAGGGTTCTGACTCGCCCCCTAACTGTAATTCTCTCTGGTCACCAAATTACCTCAGATTGAGCTTGTCTGCTTGTTACTATCATATAACGCAATAAAAAACAACACAGGCCTAACCAACCAAATTGAAATGAACAACAAGAGACATTACTAACAGCCATAGGCTGTCAAAAAGACAAGGCCCGTGGCCAGGTCCAACAGATCAGCTAGAAGACAAAAATGACAATTTAGGATGGGGGACAGAGGTTTGGGAATGTTGAACTGGAAAGAACAGGATAACATGGATGTAGCATTATGGTAAGTACATAACTTTCATATCCAATTTTCTCTTTTCCATCTGATTCAACAGCTGGGACAGATTCCCAAGATGCCCGAAACCCCAGCTGGTCTCATGGAAAGATATTCTGTAGTGTGATGGAGCCGAAAGATGTACGAAACTTAGACTGTATATCCCAACCTGTAATGTAACACAGAGACATGAACTGTGGCCAAGTAGCCATAGCACAAATCTCAGCAATGGGAATGGAATCAAAGAAAGCCATGGTGGTAGCTACAGATCTGCATGAATGAACATTTGATTTGTCAGGTAAAGTCAATCCTATTTTGTCATAAAGAAAGGAAATACAGATAGAAAGCCACCAACTTAGACAAGGTCATTTCAGAGATCCCTTACCCCAGTTTAGTCTTTGATAAGGAAAGAAAAAGCTGGTCTGACTTTCTGATATCCTTTGTGCAAGCTAAATAAAAGTTTAGTTGTCTAAGTCCCACTTATCTGTAATAGTATACGTTCATAGAACACACTGCCTTAAAAGCCCAGAGCTCCTCCTGCTGCCTGCCTGTGGGTGTGATGGACTAATCACCCTGCAGTACAGGGACTGCCTTCAGATGCACAGAGAGGACCCTTTCAGTTACCTAAGGTCCAACAGGAAGAGAAGAAGAAATTTCAAGCTTTGTGAGCACTGATTGTTCCAAATCAAAAACCACAAAAGCAGAAAAAATAAAGGCTGCTGAGCATAACTCAATGGCATCTCCAACAACAAACTACATACATCTGAAAAAAGGGGAGTGTGGGTCAGTAAAGGAAGTAAAACAGTGTGTTCTATAAAATCTACTGTTACAGATAAGGAGGACTTGCACAACTGTACTATGTTAAACACACTGCTTTACTGACACATGGATAGATTTCCAAAGCTTACCCAACCTGGGAGGAAGAAGGATAAAGGTCCAGGAGCCCCTGGAGAACAGTCCTAGTGAAGCCTGCTCTGGATTAAGAAAAAGGCATCAAGCTTGTAGTGCTTCATAAAGGCATGGACAGAAGAACAAGTTGCTGCTTCTAGAATACGTCTAGATCCACTCCTTTACAATATGCCACTGAAGAGAAAAAGGCCTTAGTGGAATGCGCCTTTACCTTTCCTGTATTCACCTTGCCATGGTATGCATAATAAAAATAACACAGGACAACCAACAAGTAAGGGTTTGCTTAGAGACAGGTTGACCCTTATTTGCTCTTGCGTAGGAAGTAGAGTTTTTCAGCCTAAGTGAAGGATTTTGTTCTGTCAGGATAGTACCTGAGCTGCTGATACACATCCAAAGAAGGAAATATCCTCTCTCCCTTATTCGTAGGTTCTGAGAAGAACCAGGAAGTTAACAGACTGACTGAGAGTGAAGTCGGAGACCACTTTCAGCATCTAAGAGGTGTTAGTGCAAAACATATCCCTGTCTCTTTGGACAATCGGATTAGGTTGTCTCACAATGACAGCTTGCAGCTCACAGACTTGCCTTGTAGATGTCAGAGTAATAAGCAAAACAAATCTGTACCCAATAAGGGTAAAACTAGTAAAAAAATGGCAAAAAACAAAACAGACAAGGAATTCCACTTCTTTAATTCCAGTACTCTTAAAAGCTAAGCACTTTCGCCATTAACAAATGGCTTCTTCAGAGTTAATAAGAGATAAATAGATCACTTCCTTTATATTAAAAAAAAAAATATTATCCATCCAATCAATTAACCCGGTTCCTGAATATTTAATTAATTCAAAAGCAAGACTCCCCTTCCAAAAAGTAACATACATATATATTATTCTATCTAGGCAAATTTACAAAGTCTAAAAGGTAATTACATAAATAAATGTAACATATTCAGTTAATAACTTGGTATTAAAAATGTGTGCTAAAAAAAATATATATATATATATATATATATATATATATATATATATATATATATATGTTTTATGTGTGCAAAAATACAAATACAAAATTTCATAAACATTGCATCCATAATTATAAAACTTTTTTCAAAAAATATATGTGTTATCATTGTAACTAGATGCTAAATTTCATTGGCCCTTTGTTTTAATACTGGCATAATGGATATATTATCATTCAATCTAGGGAGACATGTTACATTTAATTTAATTTGCCATTTACATTCTAGTTTTTGTACACTAAGTTTATCATCTCCCCCTCTTTCACTTGGAATCACTCGATCAAGTACAAAGAAACTAAACTTCTTGTAATTAGGACATGTAGTACTATGAATAAACAGGGCATTATGTACATTTTAATTGCCCTAAGATGTTCTGCTATTCTGTCTTTAAGTCTCCTTATAGTTTTTCCCACGTAAAAACCTGGGCAGGTGCTGCAGCTAGCCAAGTACACTAACCTATTTGAATTGCAACTACATCTGCCCAGGCATGGTATAGACCTGTTGTATCCAACTATTGTCACATATGGGCCATCATGAATACATCTGCAATACCTGCAAGCCCCACATTTGTACATAACTGAATGTATACTTTTAGAAATTGGCCTCTCTAAAATGTTTTTAATATTTTTCCCCAACAAAAATACTACTCTTGGTGTCTGTCTTAATCTCTGCTTCATATTCATATCAAAACTTGTGTTCCATATTCTCCTGATAATTTCTAAAATTGTGCACGTTTGGTGATTGTATCTTAGTATAAGGGCTTCTGATTTGTAAGGTTCAACTTTCTTCACTGGACATTGATTTCCTCCTCATAAAATCGGAGGAAAGGAAGTGTTTCTCTTCCTTAGTACTTCATTCCACACCTCCAAACGTAATTTCAATGGGTGTCCTCTGTCCAAAAACATAACAGTTAGAGTATATATTTCTTCTTGGTATGTACTGTTGTCACCAATTAAGCATCACAACCTTACCATTTGTACCTTAATAATACTTTTACGCTGGTGGAATGATGGCAACTTTGATAGTGTAGTAATGAATTACTATAAGTTTCTTACCTAAAAATATTACTTTGTAAGCCTTCCAGCGTTTTTGTGAGATGAATATCAAGAAAATCTATCATCTCACCATCCCAATTACTGGTAAATGTGAAAAAGTGGTAGTAGTGTTTAAATCTACAAATTGTTTAGTCTCTTTCTCATCACCCCTCCACAATATTAATATGTCGTCCAAAAAACGGTTATATAAAATTATGTAGTCCCTAAAAGGAGACTGGAACACAAACCTTTCTTCCCAATACGAAAGTACCAAATTGGCAAAGCCAGGGGCACACCTTGCCCCTATGGCTACCCCTGATGTCTGATAAAATATTTCCCACTCAAAACCAAAAAAAATTGTTCTTTAGTACTATTTCCATTAAGGCAACTAAGGTGTTTATTTTCGCAACATTTAGTTTTCTACTTTTTAAAAGGCTCTCTCTTAGGTAATTTAAGCCTTCATCATGTGGAATAACTGAAAAAAGATTTACCACATCTATGGTAAGAAAAGAGAAATTACTAAGGTCCCTTACAGCGTTCAAGCATTCGACGCAATGCCAAGAATCCTTTAGTATGTGCTCAATCCCATCTACCACCTGTTGTAGTCCTATGTCCACAAACAAAGCCATCTGCTCAGTTTTTGAGCCTTTTGCTGCCACTATTGGTCTAAATGGGGGGTTTTCAATATTTTTGTACATCTTGGGAATGCCAAACTCAACAGGCGTAACTGGGTGTTCCACATTAAAATAATTAAATTCACTTTTGTGTATTGCCCCTTGAAAGAGCGCATCAAGCAAAAACAAATCTATTCTATGACAGACAACATCCATCTCATTCTTAGAGACTCTCTGATATGTGGAATAGTCATTTAAAATTTCTTCCATCTTTGCCACATAATCAAAATGAGACATAATGACAACCCCACACCCCTAATCAGGCTTCATAATCCTCACTTCACTGTTGTTAGCCAGTTCAAATAAAACATTTCTTTCTTCAGTACTAAGATTGTCACATTTGCTAAAGTTGCCTGTTTTTACCATATTCCACCTAATTTCATAGACACACAATGGGGTTGTCATTATGTCTCACTTTGATTATGTGGCAAAGATGCAAGAAATTTTAAATGACTATTCCACATATCAGAGAGTCTCTAAGAATGAGATGAATATTGCTTGCCATAGAATAGATTAGTTTTTTTGCTTGATGCACTCTTTCAAGGGGCAATACACGAAAGTGAATTTAATTACTTTAATGTGGAATACCCAGTTACACCTGTTGTGTTTGGGATTCCTCAAATCCACAAAAAATATTGAAAACCCCCCATTTAGACCAATAGTGGAAGCAAAGGGCTCAATATCTGAGCCGATGGCTTCATTTGTGGACATGGGAATAAAACTGGTGGTAGCTGGGACTGAGCACATACTAAAGGATTCTTGGCAATGCCTCGAATACTTGAGTGCTATAAGGGACCTTAATAATAATAATTTCTCTTTTCTAACCATAGATGTGGTAAATCTTTTTTCAGTTATTCCACATGATGAAGGCTTAAATTACTTTAGAGAGAGCCTTGTAAAAAGTAGAAAACTAAATGGTGAGAAAATACACACCTTTATTTGCCTTAATGGAAATAGTACTAAAGAACAATTTTTTGAGTTTCGAGGGGGAAAAATTTCATCTGACATCAGGGGTAGCCATGGGGGCAAAGTGTGTCCCTGGCGTTGCCAATTTGGTACTTTTATATTGGGAAGAAAGGTTTGTGTTCCAGTTTCCTTTTAGGGACCACATAGTTTTATATAGCCGTTTTTTGGACGACATATTAATATTGTGGAGGGGTGATGAGAAAGATGCTAAACAATTTGTAGATTTAAACACTACTACCACTTTTTTTCACATTTATCAGTAATTGGAATGGTGAGATGATAGATTTTCTTGATATTCATCTCACAAAAACGCTGGAAGGCTTACAAAGTAATATTTTTAGGAAAGAAACTTATAGTAATTCATTACTACACTATCAAAGTTGCCATCAATTCCACCAGCGTAAAAGTATTATTAAGAACCAAATGGTAAGGTCGTCATGCTTAATTGGTGACAATAGTACATACCAAGAAGAAATATATACTCTAACTGGTATGTTTTTGGACAGAGGACACCCACTGAAATTACTTTTGGAGGTGCGGAATGAAGTACTAAGGAAGAGAAACACTTTCTTTCCTCCGATTTTATCGGTAGTTGAATGTTACAGATTCGATGCCCTTATACTGAGATACAATCATCAAATGTCCACAGTTTTAGAAATTATCAGGAGAATACGTGACACAAGTTTTGATATGAATATGAAGCAGAGATTGGGACAGACACCAAGAGTAGTATTTTGTAGGAGAAAACATATTAAAAACATTTTAGAGGCCAATTTCTAAAAGTCCACATTCGGTTATGTACAAATGTGGGGCTTGCAGGTATTACAAATATATTCATGATGGCCCATATGTGACAGTAGTTGGATATAACAGGTCTATACCATGCCCGGGCAGATGTAGTTGCAATTCATATATGTTGGTGTACTTGACTAACTGCAGCACCTGCCCAGGTTTTTACATGGGAAAAACTATAAGGAGACTTAAAGACAGAATAGCAGAACATCTTAGGGCAATTGAAATATACATAATACCCTGTTTATTCATAGTACTACATGTCCTAATTACAAGAAGCTTAGTTTATTTGTACTTGATCGAGTGATTCCAAGTGAAAGAGGGGGAGATAATAAACTTAGTGTACAAAAACTAGAATATAAATGGCAAATTAAATTAAATGCAACGTCTCCCTGGATTGAATGATAATATATCCATTATGCCCATATAAAAACAAAGGGCCAATGAAATTTAGCATCTAGTTACAATGATAACACATATATTTTTTTTTTGAAAAAGTTTTATAATTATGGATGCAGTGTTTATGAAATTTTGTATTTGTATTTTTGCACACAAAATATGATATATATATATATATATATATATATATATATACATACACACACACACACACACACACACACACACACACACACACATATATATATATATCTTACACATTTTTAATACCAAGTTATTAACTGAATATGTTACATTTATTTATGTAATTACCTTTTAAACTTTGTAAATTTGCCTAGATAGAATAATATATATGTATGTTACTTTTTGGAAGGGGAGTCTTGCTTTTGAATAAATTAAATGCCAGGTTAATTGATTGGATGGATACCGCGGTGGTGGTGCTGCGGTAGCATTGTCACCTCACAGTTAGACGTTGCCCGTTCGATTCTCAGAGCGTCTTCTGTGTGTCGATATGAGTGAATGGGCGTTCCTTCGTTGAAGGTTGTGCATTAGGCCCGGCAAGCCAGCACGTGAAAGTCTACTGCCAATCATTAGCGGACCGGAGTTCTGCTTTGGCGACCCCTATTCCGGGGAAAGCCGAAAGACACACTTTAATTGATTGGATGGATAGTATGTTTTATATATATAAAGGAAGTGATATCTTAATCGATTATTAGCTCTGACGAAGTCATTTGTTAATGGCGAAAGCTCTTAGTTTTTAAGAGTACTGGAACTAAAGAAGTGGAACTCCTTGTCCATTTCTGGTTTTTGTCATTTTTTTATAAGCAAAACAGTTGTCCATGTTAAAAACTTCAGATCAGACTGAGTGGCTGATTCAAAAGGTGGAAATGTAAATGTTTTCAAAAGTTGACATTATACAAAAGAGGCTCACTGGTGCCTGGACTGGTAGGAATGACAGTGTGGAATCCTCAAGATACGGAAACATTCCTACAGTGATGTTAGGCCAGGCTCAGGGGAAGGATGCCCCCCCCCCCACACCCGTTGTGGAAGGAAGTAGTAGTACACAAAAAACAAAAACTGACAGGCTAAAAAAGAGCCATAAAAATGACAAGAGTGGGCCTAATAAGGATAAGAAAGAAATTATGTGTTGTTACTCTTATGCAAGAAACCTAACATTTCTGGACAGAAGACATACAAAAAGATTAAGAGTTAATTTAGAGGAAATAAAAATAGTTGCACAAGAAAACTGTCAAAAGCTTCAAATTCAAAATTGTGTTCCTTGTCCACCAGCCTCCTTAATCTAGTGAAACTGTTTCACAGTGTAAATACACTTTTGTATATGTCATACTGTTACACTATATGAGTTATCCCTAATCTTTCTCCTCTCTGTCACTTTCTACTTTTAATACTACCATTAAATACATGTCACCTATAATCTACACATTCCCACCACCTAGCTGTACGATTCTAACTATATCTGTTTTACCTTTAAGTTTAACTCTAATTCTACCTTCCCATTACACTTACCTTTCCCTTTTCCTACTCCCCTGCCCCCCAAAAATACATGAGCTGCATTGTCAAATATTTCTAACTGTATAATATTCCTACATGCTAATGTTCCACTGTTACTCTACTGTGCTTTTTTACAACATATGTGTTGTTTGGATAGTTTTCTGTATTATTTCACTTGCTTTATAAGCAATTGTTCCCTTACAAATTCATGCAATGATTTTCATGTAACTTGGAGTTTTTTTCCCCGGGCCTCCACTGAAAATGGGCCTCACGCCCAGTGGACCTTCCTGGTCAACAAAAGTCAATCAGTCAATCAATCAATAAATAAATAATTCAATGGATTCATGAAAAACATTGTATAAACCAAGAAATCTTGTCCCGTTTGGAAAAAGAAGCAACTGAGGAACTGCAAAAATATAAGAACAAAATTTAGAGATTTTTGAAAGATATAGAAAAGAAATACGGACATGGGAAAGAGATTTTTTAACACCTTTATTGAATTATCACTTGAGACACAGGCACATTTTCATTTAAATAAAAATAATCAACCTGTATTACCAAGTTAAAATTAACTTTTAGTTATGTACTCACCATAACTTCAGATGTTTGGGATCCATCTCGCCTACATTCTGACTGATGGGTTCGGAGCCGATCCTCGCTCCACGCTTATGCCAAAGAGCGAAGTCTCTTATTGGCTGAGCTTACTATATCCCAGGATGCACCACTACCAGTCCCCCAGATCTAGTTTGTCCGCATACATGCACACATGCACGCACTGCTTATATAACATCGTCAGATGAAACAAGATAAAACAGTAGAACTCAAAACCGTTCAATCTCTTCTGATCTCCAAGGCCGGGGGAAGGAGGGTGGGTATTAGGAATGTAGGCAAGATGGATCCCAAACATCTGAAGTTATGGTGAGTACATAACTAAAAGATGTTATGTGATCCTATCTCGCCTACATTCTGACTGATGGGACAGCGTCCTAGCACCTGAATCCTGGGTGGCTCACTGGAAAACACTCCTGAGTACCGTGGAACCAAATGATGCTCGCCCTTTAGATGCCACATCCAATTTATAGTGGGAAATGAAAGTGTGCGGGTTGGACCAAGTAGCCGCAGCACAAATCTCAGAAATAGCGAGCTTGGAATGAAAGGCGATAGAAGTAGCCATAGCTCTGGTAGAGTGAGCTTTGATAGATGTTGTAAGTTGCTTATTTGAAGAGGAATAAGCCTGAGTTATACAATCTCTAATCCATTTGGAGATAGTAGCTTTTGTGATGGTTTTACCCAATTTATTGTCTGAGAAGGACACAAACAACTGGTCTGATTTACGAATTTGCTGAGTCCTGTCTAGATAGAAGCGCAATTGCCTGTGAACATCCAATTTATGGAGAGTGTATTCTGCTTCGTTGGAGAATTTTGGAAAGAAAACTGGTAGCTCTAGAGATTGTTGGAGACAGAGATTAGAACAAACCTTTGGGACAAAAGATGGGTTAGGCCTAAGTGATACTCTATCCTTGTGAAAAATCAAGTACGGTGGCTTGATAGATAGGGCTTGAAGCTCTGAAACTCTTCTTGCAGAGGTAATTGCAACTAAGAAGGCAGTTTTCCAAGACAGATATTTTAACTCACATGTAGCAGCCAGTTCGAAGGGGAAGATGTTAATGCAAGCACCAAATCAAGATCCCACGGAGGCAGGATGAAAAACTGGGGTCTTAACAGCCCGCACCTTTAAAGTTTTGCATAATCTGCTGCTCATCAACGGTGGATCCATGGATTCGTGAAATTTAGAGATAGCTGCCAGTTGGACTTTAATAGTAGAGACTGAAGATCCTTGATTAAACAAGGATGTTAAAATTTCAAAACCTCTGGGATCGGGCAGTGATAGGGTCTAAGCCCTGAGTTGAGCCCAGATAGCAAACCTCTTCCACTTACTGAGGTACAATTTCTTAGTGGTGGGTTTGTGGGCGAAGATAAAATGTGAATAACTTCCGGGTCTAAGGTGTGATTTCTGACTAAAGTCGGAAGTGGAGGAGCCAAGCTGTCAACTTCAAAGTGAAGGGACTGGTGTTGTCGTCCCGACTGATGAATTAGCAGATCCGAGTTAGATCTAAAACCAAGGATCGTCCACGCATGTTTCTTCAGGTAGGGAAACCATACCTGACGAGGCCAGTTGAGCAATTAGTATCATTGTGGACCCCAATTGAGAAGCTTTCTGAATGACTTTGGGGAGAAGTGGAAGCGGAGGAAAAGGATAAAGTAGGGCTGTTGGCCAAGGTTGAGCTAGAGGAAGCATAGCTGCGTCCCCCTGATATGGAGTCAAGGAGAAGAACCTTTGCACTTTGTGTTTTGTGGTGTTGCAAACAGGTCGCAGCACGTCCCCATCTTCTGAAAACCTGAGCTGCTACTGTTTGTTCAGGGACCACTCGTGAGGAGAGAGAATTGTCCTGCTTAATCTGTCTGCCAATATATTGATTTCCTGGAATGTGGGTCGCTACCAAGAAACGTTTGGTAGCTACAGCCCATTCCCACAGCCTCATGGCACCTCTGCAAAGAGGGTAAGATCTGGTCCCTCCTTGTTTGTTTAGATACCAGACCACCGACATGTTGTCTGTGTGGATAGCGATAATGCCTTGAGGGAGAAACTTGTGGACCTGTAGGGACAGAAGTACAGCCCTCATCTCCAATACATTGATGTGGAGAAAGGTTTCGTCTGGAAGCCAGGAACCCTGAACTAACCTGCCCAGACAATGCCCCCCCCCCACCCTGTCTGGGAGGCATCCGTCGTCAGGGTGGCCACCGGAGGGATAACAAAGGTCTTCCCTGATTCAGATTGGATGGCTGAAGCCACCAGCGAAGGTCCCGTTTGCACGCTTCTGTAATCATAATGGGGTGATTGAGGGAAGATTCTGAAAGGACCATTGAGTCGATAATAGCCACTGAAGAATCCTCAGGTGCAATCTTGCCAGAGGAACTAGGAGAACTGTGGCAGACATCGAACCTAAAAGTTGCAGGACCATCCTGGCTGGGGCTTTGGATCTTGAAAGCAGGGCTTGAACTTGACCTTGTAAAGTTTGAATCCTTTCGGTGGAAGAAAGCAGCATCAATTTTGAGTCTATCTCTGCTCCTATGAACCTTATGCGCTGAGAGGGCAGCAAGACAGACTTTGACCAATTGAATGTAATTCCCAGGGTAGCACCCAGGGAAATGGTGGCTTTGAGGTTGTCCATTAGTAGATGACTGGTGGTGGCAGTCAGGAGCCAGTCGTCCAGATAGGGAAACACTTGGAATCCAAGACTCCTCAGGTGAGCAGTTACTACTGCCAAACACTTGGTGAACACCCTGGGGGCTGTGGTGAGACCAAAGGGCAGTGCACAAAATTGGAAATGACTGTCTCCCAGGCTGAAGCGCAGATACTTCCTGGACGCCCGATGTATCGGTATGTGATAATAGGCGTCCTTGAGATCTATGGAGCACATCCAAACATCCTTCTCCAACAATGGGAGAATGGATTGTAACGTGACCATTGAATTTGGATTTCGTGACGGATTGGTTTAGTCTGCTGAGATCCAATATTGGTCTCAGGTCCCCTGTCTTTTGGCACTAAAAGAACCTTGAGTAATTTCCGGATCCGATCTGGTCTGTGGGGACCGGTTGGATGACTCTTTTTCTAGCAGCTTTAACGCTTCTGCGGCTGCAATTTCCCTTTGACTGGGTGGTGGGTCCGGGATTTTTTGGACGGTGGGGTGAGTGTGTGAAGGGAATGGTGTAACCTCCGGCAATAATCCGGCACCCATCTGTCCTGAGTGATAGACTCCCAGGCTTTTAGGTGCTTGGCAAAGCACCCGACTGGCTCGAGCAGCACAGCCGGGCAATCCCTCATGAAGTGTGGGAGGCTGAAGAGCCACGAAAGGACTCGCGGTCTCCAGAATTGCGGGGCCCTCTGCCCCTCTGGGACGGTGTCTCCCAGAAAAATTTCCCGTCCTCTGCCTCTGGAAGGGGAATCTTCCTGCTGTTGAGGAAAAAACTTACGTGATTTGGAACCACATCTTCCCTCCTCCTTTAGCCTTGGGATAAGGCCGAAAGGGAGTGGAATAACGTGCACCTACGGCAGATAAAGTTTTTCCCTCTTGCTCACAGCGGTAAGAGTGTCTTTAACCTTAGGTCCAAACAAAGAGGACCCATCAAAGGGAGCGAAGGAAGACTTGAAGGCCTCCAAAATGACACAAGCGGAGCCAGGCTTGTCTCCGTGAGCCACGCCTGTGCCAGCCGCTCTACCGCCCCTTGCGCATATGAAATGAGCCTCATGGACGAGTTAGAAATTGAAGTAAGGATAGCCAACTGAGAGCTAACCGACTGGGCTAACTGCTCAGGTAGGTTACCCGAGAGGAATCTGACAGCTCCTTGACCAGATCCCTCTGTAGCCTGGTAAAATGTGCCAAATAATTCAGGGACCTTAAAGTAAAGGCCGCTGAAGTCAGGGTGCGCTTCCGTGCAGTCCATGCTCCTAGACTCCTTATTAGGAGGATGGACGGACGTTGAAGCCTCTGCCACGTCCTGTTGTGTAGCAGATGCCACCACCATGGCATCTACAGCCACGCCTTTAGTCAGGAACTCCTTCTCGGGTGGGGCAGACAAAAATTTGTTAGGACGAGAAGGCACTGGTTCCACGGTATCTGGGTGTTCCCATGCCCTCCGACAAACCAAATCCAGGAGCTAATCGAAGGGCGGAGACACCCAGGAGGCAGAGGGCTGAGCCCCAAAGGCCTTGAGAAGCACTGACTCATCAGCAGAGGGGGGTTTGGATATCCAGCCGCCTCGTTGTTTGAGGATCTCTAAAATGTCTGCAAATGAGACATCATCCGAGGACGACTTCGGGGACCCCTCCGCATCATCAAGATCAGTGTCCGATGTAATAGACTCAGGGGAGTCCACGTGCTTCCTCTTGCACGATCTCTTCCTTGGGGGCTCCTCTGAAGACAACTCCGAAGAACCCTCAGGAGGAGGGGAACCCCAATGGGGGTAACCTCAGGCCCAGGGGCTCCGCTGCCTAAGGACAGGGGAACTGCCAAAGACCCAGTCTCCACGCCCAGGGAAGGTGCCGGTAAAGCTGGAGAGATGGCAAGAAGACTTGGCCAAGGCACTCCTCATAGCTCTGAAAGCCGGACCCCAGAATCCTGGGAGTGTCCGGTCCCCGAGCCATGATAGCAGACGGAAGTCCCGCAGCACCGAGGGAGGCTCGGAACCGACAGCATAGGTCCCAACGTCACCCCGGGTCCAGCCGAAGAAGTCCGTGTGCCAAACTCGGACCCGAAGGCGGGTTGGAGTAAGGGTCGGAGCCGACCCTAAGACCTCTACCGGCTCCAACAGCACCTGCTCCGGAGCCGGGCGGTCGGAGGAGGAATGGCAATGACATGGGCATGGGCTGTCGGCTCCAAGCCAACTGGGTCGGAGCCGAAACAAATTTTGAAAGACTGGGGACTGGAACAGTCTTTGGAGCACCCTGTCTATGTCCGAATCTGACATCCTCGATGACCTAGGGGATACTGAACGGGTTCGAGATGGCTCTCCAACGGCCCCAAGGGGCTAGGGGACCGGCTCGAGGCGACTCGATGACTATCGGCGAAGGAATACCAAACTAGTTTCCATCGGTGCGAGGAGGACTTAGCGCCGAGGAGGAAGTGTCTGAGGACAACCTTCATCGGCTCTGAGACCAGTGGAGCCGGCGGTGACCCTCGATGCCCCAGCCATTGGCTCCGGCCAGAGGAGTCGAGACTGGTGGCATCGAGGCAGATGCTGCCCTCGGCTCCAAGTCCTTGGAGCCGAAGGAGAAACCTGCCTATGTCTTTTGGCGGTCAGATCCGACGGACTGGTCGGAGCCGACTTTTCTTTTAGCAGGAGAAGGAGAGGATGCTAAAGCTTCTTCAAAGAGGGTTTTACAAGGCCTTTTAATATAAGCTTATTTTTCCTCTCTTGGAGGACCCTCGAGGAAAAAGCGTGACACACGCTGCAGGACTCCTGCAAATGTTTGGCCAAACAATATACACACAGAGAATGGTCATCCGTGATAGACATCTTAAAGTTACATTTAGTGCACTTTTTGAAGCCCGAAGGCCTAGGTGCTTGAGACATTATAAGCAAAAAATAAGTACTATCTCACAGACAAACTTATTTTAATTCAAAATTAACTTGCTGTTCACACAAACCACAAAGAACAACAGTCAACCACTGTATAGGAAATAAAGAATAAATGAACCCTAAGGTTGTTTTTTTGAAAAGGGAATTAACCGGTAGGAAGGCCCTATAGACCGAGGGAGCCTGTAACCAGACAAATATCAATCATACACAAATTTTCACAGAAAAACTTGTCAAACACACACACAACAACAGAGTAGCCGTTAAAACAGCTTTTTGTTTAGAAATTAGCAAATTCCTGACAGAAAGTTAGTGAAAAAAAACACTACTTAGCTCAGCCAGCTCGAGACCACGTCTTCGCTAGTTAGCGGCAAACGAGATCTGGGGAACTGGTAGTGGTGCATCCTGGGATATAGTGAGCTCAGCCAATAAGAGACTTCGCTCTTTGGCATAAGCGTGCCGAGTCGGAGCCGAGGGATTGGCTCCGAACCCATCAGTCAGAATGTAGGCGAGATAGGATCACATAACATCAAACATTATGCTTCACATACATTGCTATACATCATATAACATAAGCAGCATTATATAAATTATTCAATTCCTGCCCCCTTTTTTTAAACAAGAAATATCTTTATTAAACCATCACTTATGACATAAGCAATCAAACATTTACATAAATAAAAACAAACCACACCAACACAATCCTAGTTGCAAGCATTTTACATCACAAACCATACTGACACACTCCCACTTACAAACATTATACATCACTTATAATCTACCCAATCGTTTTCAGTCAAACATTACAATGCTCATTTAAGTCCTGCCTTCTGTTAAACCTCATCCCTCCCCTGTATGCATTGTTCCCACAATTCCCATTTTTTCCTATCTAGTTTGCTCCTACCCTTTTCTAAAGATCTCAATTACAGTAGTTTTATCTCTGTTACTACATTCACTACTTCTAATATAGTTGGTTTAGACTTTGATTTCCATTTTCTAGTAATTGCTTTTTTGGCAGCCACCATAGTTAGAAACAGCAAAACCTTACCATGTCTAGGCAATTCTGATTCTGTATCATAGCTCAGAAAAATCATCTCCCTCATCACACCAATCTGCCCACCCAGCATCTCCTACAGTGTATCCTGCAGAGAATCCTTAAAATCTGCCCACTCACTGAACTCCTAGAAAATATGTTCCTAATTACATCTTTCTTCCCCATCACAATCTCAACATTTGCTGTCTAGCTGAGCAATAATTCTCTGCAGTCTACTTGGGGTATAAAAATATCTATGTAAACATTTCCAAGCAAAAAATCCCAAATCATCTAGCTTTTGTTGCATATTTGGGAGACATACATATATCCTCCCATTGTTTCTTTGTGAATTGCTTATCCAATCTCTCTTTCCAATCCTTTCCAACCTCCTCTGATTGATTCTTATAGTTGTCATGCAATATTTTATATGCTGTACTAATTATCCTTTTTTAATGGCAGCTTCTGTTCTAGATTCTACTAAAAACTCTACCAGTGCTCATCTTTCATTTCGGACCCCCCTATTTCTTTCTCTTTGCCTATACTCTATATCAATTCTTAACAGGGAGGGTAATCTCTAACATGCAGTCCAAATACATTTTTGGCATCTTCCCATTCTATCATCTTTCCCTCTCTAGTTAGTTTCTCCCAATACCTTGGTTCCTTTGCCAGTCTTCTCCAATAAATTCCAGCCTCCTCTCACCTACTGTCTATATCCCTAATTGCAGTCATCCCTAATGGCAGAATCTCTTTTCTCCATTCCCATGTTGGCTTACTTCTTAGAATACTTTCTGCTACTTTATGGATACAATATTCTGTATGATTTTGTTATTTTCCTTAAAGGCTTGCATCAAAAATCCCAGTCCCTCTCTGTTTCTTGAGCTTCCCCCATGTTTCAACATCATCCATCCCTTTCTTCTTTGAATTATAGGTTTCTGCTTGTGCTATGTACAGGAGCCTTAACTGTGTAGCTCTAAAATACCCCTTCAAATTGGGTAATCCCAATCCACCCTGTTCTATTGGAAGAATCAGCATATCCCACTTGACTCTTGCTGCTTTCTCCTCCCAGATAAGGTTCTTCAGCTCTTTATTAATTGCTAACCACAACTTCTCTGCTGGTTTATAAAAATATGCCCAACTTGTGTATAAGACTAAAGGGAATAAAACATTTTGACTGCTTGTATCTTTCTATCCATATTCATATAACAAAGCTTCCATTTTATCAGTTTTTGTACTTTTGTTTAGTCTCTTCCCACATATCCTTAGCTGCTACACCAGAATAATTTTTAATCCATATTCCTAAATGCTTCATTTTATCATGTCCCCATAAATAAGGAATTGTTGAATCAATTCATGTGTGGGTACATAATTTACCACTATTGCATTTGTTTTAGCTTCATTAATTTTTATCTCGAAAAGATTTGAAACTGTCTCAAAATGTTCCACAATGCTGTAATGTCCTTTTCTGATTTTGTCAGGTATAAAATAATATCATCTGCAAATACAGCCAGCTTTTCTTGACTACCATACCAATTATATCCTTGAATTTCTGAGTCCCTTATTTTCTTTGCAAATGGTTCTAAATATTGTATAGTGCAAATAAAGAGGAAAGAAGACAAACCTGCATGGTTCCTCTTCTCAAGCAGAAATTATCAGAAAGGACCTCACCCACTTTAGTTTTTGTCTCCCCGATCCCTCATATATCTTCCTAATCAACCTTATAATTTTTTCAGGAATGCAAATGCTTCCATTGCCTTGCTCATAAAGTCCCAATTTACTCTGTCAAATGGTTTTCCTACATCAAGACCCACCAACAACAATTGTATCTTCTTAATTTCTGCTTCCCTCTGGATCTTCAGTATTCTGTTAATATGCAAACACTGTTTGGCAAGTTGAACTTTTATACAGTTGTTTCTTGTCATATCCATTTGAGCCTATGTCACATCTTACAAAGCTTCTGTTTTATTGAAAGCTGTCAAACAAACAAAGAAAGACATCTCCAATATCCCCCTAAAACCGATCAACTTAATACTAAGACAAAACTATGTACATCTTCAAATATTGAAGTTTTGCCCTCCTAACAGGGAGAGAGAGAGAGAGATCTGATATGGTGCAATATTTATGCAAAGGAAAAAGCCAAATTAATCAGTACACGACAAGCAGATCCAGAAATATTTGAAGAGAAATACAGGCAACAGCACCCAGATATGGAAAATTTCACAATACAAAAAATAAGAGCACAAAAAGGAAAGTAGAATAGAAGTTACAAAATAGAAGCTGAAGTTAAGGAATACCTGGAAAGTGAATGATTTAGTATAGAAAGTCTAACACAAGTTATGTCACAGCATAATGGAACAAACACTCCTCCAAGTAAGGAGAAACAGGAGGGACAGGAGACATCTGTAGAAGAAATACGGACATTGGAAAGAAAAATAAATTTAATATGGTGCAATATTTATGCAAAGGAGAAATCAAACCTAATTATATAAAAAAAAACAGCACCAAATATATTTGATGAGAAATACTGCCAAAGGCAACTGGCTATGGAAAATTTTACAACACAAAAAAATAAGAAAACAAAGGGGGAAAGTAGAAAAGAGGATTAGTAATACAGAAGTTAAAGAAATGGAAACTGAAGTTATGGATTACCTGCGAAGAGAAGGATTTAGTGTAGAAAACCTAACTCTGATAACACCACAGCATGATAAAACAACGAGTCCCCAAATTAAGGAGAAACCAGTAAAGTGAGAAGCATCTGATTAGTTGCCATATGAAGATACTTTGGAGACTTCAGCAAGAAATCAGTACAAAAGTTCAGTTGGAGTTGCAAAGCAAGGGAAGAAACAGGAAACTGGTAACTCTGACACAGTCAATATCACGGAGTGATAGGCCAAGTAAGTTCCCATATGAAAGAACAAGGATGACACAGGATGAAGCTGAAGAGAATATGGCACAGAAAGATTTTCTGGAGCTTTCTGTAGAATGCCCACAGGAAATGGAGAATAAAGAATGTGATCTGTTAAGAAGAAAATGATCTAAGGAAAGTGCTGCTTGATTTAATAGAGATGGATAGACATTTTAAGATAAGTGAAAGAAACAGATTACAGAAACTCAATAAACCCAAAATTTAGAAGTTTGATAAAACAAAGGAACACAGTAATCAAGACTGCCCATAGAAATTCATGTGATATAGCACAAGTAATTAGAATATATTACTCTGCAGTTAAATTAATAAATAAAGTCTTACCACAAAAACACATGGTAGTAAGGGAAAGGAAGGTGAGAAATCAAATGCCATCATGGAAGCATCGAATAGAGAAAACTATAAATAAAGACAAGAAGTGTCGCTGTTAGAAGAGTACAGAAGTGGGAACAGAACAACAAAAATACTCAGAAAAGTAGACATGATAAAAGCAATGGGCAGTATCAGAATAGACCAGGCTCTATCGTACACTATTGCAAATAATAAACTAAAGATATCAGCACAGGCAGAAAAACTTAGAAGATATGCAGATAAATATAAAGAAAAAGTACAAAATAAGCAACTCATTGATGACCCAAAAAGTTTTATAGAAAATTGGGAAACAAGGCAAAAGGAATAGAACCACAACCAAAAAAAAAGACATTTTGGAGAAATATCTATGAAGATCCTGTGAAACACAACAAAGATGCTGAATGGATAGAAGTAAAAGAAAGAATAAGAAGTTCAAATGTACAGGACATGAAATGGGATAAAGTAACGACCAGAGAAATTGAAACAAAATTAGGAAAAGCTTCTAACTGGAAAACCCCAGGCTCAGATGCAGTATATAACTTCTGGCTAAAAGTATTAACATCTTTACATGAAGATTTAGTCATGAGTAAGAAGGATTTATATCTGCACCCAGAACAGATGCCGACCTGGTTAACAATAGGAAAAATGATACTCCTCCTTAAAAGTGAACCCGTAAGATACCCTAAAAACTATAGACCAGTAACTTGACTTCTGACAATGCACTGAGACTGCTGCCAAGAAAGTTTATGGTCATTTAGAAGAAAACTCAATCATGGCAATAGAAAAAAAGAGTAACAAAAGAAAGTCATATGGAACAAAGGACCACCTCTTGTTAAATGAAGTCATAGTGGAGAATTGTAAAAAGGGGAAGACTCAAGTATAGCATAGACTACAAAAAAAATCTGATACCATTAGTAGATAAAAGAGGGCTTACAGATGTATAGGATATACTCTACACTGATCGATTACATTACAGTGACCATGAAACAATGGTAAATCACTTTGCAGCTAAACCATGACAAAGGACAAATTATTAACCCAGGGATAAAAATTTAAAGGGAAGTATTCCAGGGTGACTCTGTCACTGCTGCTCTTTTGTCTTACCCTTAACTCATTAAGCTGTCTACTTAACAGATTAGGCCATGGCTACAATTTGGCTCCCAGAAAACAAAGTGTAAAGACTTTTCTTCTTTTTGTGGATGATTTAAAACCATATAGTTCATCAGATGAGGAACTGAAAGCACAACTGCAAGTGATCAAAATTTTCTCAAATGATATAAAAATGTAATTTGGTCTTGACAAATTTACAAAAGAAACCTTTAAAGCAGGAAAGCTGCAGCACCAAGATAGTATCAGTCTGGGACAGGAATGTGATATAAAAGAACTTGAGCAAGACGGAGTGTATAAATATTTAGGAACTGAGGAAGGATCAACAATAAAACATGAATAAATGTGAATAAAACTTAGTAATTAATATTTAAGAACACTAAAATTAATAGTGAAAACATCCCTGACATCTAGGAACCAGTTTGTTCTTCCTGTTCTAACTTAAGTTTGGGGTGACTGACTGGCTCCAAAGGTACTCAATCAGTTGGATAGAAAAACAAGAAAAATGATCAGACTTTCTGAAGGATTCATTCCTGTCTAGATAGAATCTGAGCTGTCTGTGAACAGCTAGAGAGTGAAGAATCCTTTCCCCCTTGTTCTGGGGTTTATGAAAAAAGGTGGGCAGATGAATGGATTGGTTGAGAGCCACACTGGACACCACCTTGAGCAGGAAGGATGGGTTAGTTCAGAGGGATACCCTGTCTGCATGAAAGATGATGAAAGATTTCAAAGGCATGAGTGCTTGCAGCTCAGAGACTCTTCTGGCTGAAGTGATGGCCAGAAGGAATGCTGTCTTCCAGGAGAGAAATTTTAGCTCTGCAGAAGAAGCTGGTTCAAAAGGGGGCAGGGTGAGCATTTCCAATACAAAGTTAAGGTCCCAAGCTGAAGCTGGTGCTCTTCTGGGTGGCCTCAAGTTGCTAGCCCCTCTTAGGAACTGTTTGATCAAAGGGTGTGAAAAAAGAGGCTGCTCTTTGGGAAAATGAGCAGAAATAGCAGAGGCATGAATTTTTATAGAGGCAAAAGAGAGGCCACTGTGTAGTAGGTCAGCTAAGTAATCCAGGACGAGAGGGAGGGAGTGCTGTGCCGTACTGGCTCCCTTAGCCTGGATCCAGATGCAAAACCTTTTCCATTTGTCAGCATAAGACTTTCTGATGCTAGGACATCTGGCCTCACAGATAACATCCAGAACCTGTTTATTGAGGTTGGCAGGTTGGTTGGGTGTTAGGAAGTAAGCCAAGATGCCAAATTGAGTGTCTGTAATGGGGGATGCAAGAACTCCCCTTCCCTCTGGGTCAGGAGGTTTCGAATCTGAGGAAGATGCCATGGGGGTAGCAAGGACAGGCTGTGCAGCAAGGGGTACTACTGCTGCCAGGGCCAGTCTGGAGCTGTAAGAATGGTCCTTGGTTTTCTTCCCTTATTTTGAGCAGTACCCTGAAGATGAAGAGGTAGGAGAGGAAAAGCATAGACTGATAGACTGACCTAGGGGAAGGACAGGGCATCCACTTTCCAAGCCATGCAGTGATGCTCCCTGGTGCAGAATTTGCTGCGCTGATGGTTGGTGTGGGAGCCAAAGAGGTCGACCTTCGTGGTTTCCCATTTCCGAGTTATTAGGGTGAAGGTACTTCTGTTGAGTTGCCATTCATGTGGGTCCAGAAGATTTCTGCTTCAATGGTCTTCCAGAGAGTTGAGAGAGCCTGGTAGGAATTGTGCTACCAGGTGTAGTTCCATTGCAGAGGCTGTGTGCCAAAGGGTCATGGCCAGCCTGCATAGAGCGTAGGAGTGAGTCCCTCCCTGCTTGTTGATATACCACATCACAGTGGTGTTGTCTGTTTTGATCAGGAGAGCCCCTGGAGAGAGAGGGGGCTTGAAAGCTATCAAGGCTTGCTGTACAGCCATCATCTCTTTTTGACTGATGTGCAGAGGGATTTGCTGAGGGCTCCATTGGCCCTGAATGCACCTGCCGTCCAGGTGTGCATCCCAAGCATAGTCTGATGCATCTGTGGTGGGGGTTTGGGCAGCGGGAGGTGGGGAGAAAGGCATTCTCTTGTTTTAGGAGCATGCTGCTGCCCACCAAAGAAAATCCTTTCCGAGGCAAGGAATTATAGGTAGAAGAGTTTACAGGTCTTGAGAGTGTTGGCATCAAATGCTCTTTAGGTACCACTGAAGTTTCCTCACATGCAGTCTGGCATATGGAATGAGTAGTATGCAAAATGCCATGAACCCCACAGCTTGCAGGATTTTCCTTGCAATTAGCTGGGGCCTGGTGGCTAGTTGAAAGAAGTACGCTGTCAGGAAATTTTGTTTCTCTGGAGTAAGGTATGCCATCTGGGAAGCTGTGTCTAGACTTACTCTCAGGAAGATTATCCTTTGGGTGGGCACCTGTTTGGATTTCTTTTTGTTCAGTGTGTACCCTAAGGAAGTTAGTAGGGTCTTTACAAAGGCCAGGTGCTTCAGCAGCTTCTCCTGGCTGTCTGCCTGAATAAGGCAGTCGTCTAAGTACGGCTAATTCTGAATATTTCTTTGTCTGCAAAAGGCAATGGCCATAGCAAGACATTTTGTGAAAACTGCGAGCAGTAGATAAGCCAAAGGGAAGAGCAGTGAAGTGAAAGTGTTGAGATCCTGCCCTGAAGCAGAGGTATTTCCTACATGATTCCCTGACAGGAATGTGGAGGTTGGCCTCTTTTAGATCTAGGGTGGCTAGCCAAGCGTCCTCGGAGAGCATGGGTAGCAGCTGCTGGAGGGTGAGTATTTTGAACTTTGGGATCACCAGGAAGGCATTTAGAATGGATAGACTGAGGATGGGAAGCCAGGTGACCTCTTTTCTGGGCACCAGAAAAAGTCTGGAGTAGAAACCTTGGCCTATCTGTTCTGCAGGAATGCGCTCTATTGCCCTCATAGATCTGGGAACTCTTTTGAGGTTGGAAGTGTGTGGAAGGAAAATTTGTATCCCTGAGACACAATGTTCAGAACCCAGTGGTCCTTGGTAATGGTGGCTCAGGTGCTTGAGTGAAAGGAGAGTTTTCCACCTAAGGGTAAGTGAAGGTGGGCAGAGAGAGGGGGTGGAAGAGAAGAGTCATTGTAAGTTTTTACCATAAGGGGGTGGCTTAGAACTCCCTGGTTTTGAAGTGGAGGTAGTCCACTGCTTAGATCTCTGCATTCCCTGAGGCTGCTGTCGGGGGTGTCTGCTTCCACGGGCCTAGGCTGGGCTGATTTACTGATAGCAGGAAAGGACCAGGGTTTGGAGGAACAATGCCTGCTGAACCTAGGGGGCTAGACCTGCAAGGAATCCTTAACTGTTTGCATAGATTTTGCTTTTTCTTCCATCTTTTTTAAGACCTCTTCTGCCTTAGTGCCAAATATATTATCTTTGTGCAAGGGGGAATCCAACAATTTAGATTTGACATGATCTGGCAGGGGCTGTTCTTTAAGCTATGCATGCCTCCTAATGACTGGTACAGTGACTGCTGCCCTGCAACAGGCTTCTAGGGCATCAAAACCACAGTGCAAGGTATGTTTAGTTACTTGACTTGCAAAATGCATCAACTGTTGTAAATCTTTAGATTCTGCCCAAGCAGGAAAGGAACACATTTTTTTGTTTAAGGAGTTCCAAGATATGTTGCTGAAATTTCAGCATATGGAACTGACAATTTAGTGCCCTGATAGCAAGAGTAGCTGAGGTGTATACTTTCTTACCCCATCTGTCCAATGCTCGGGAATCCCTGTCTGAGGGGTGGGATTCTTAGAAGAGGTTATTTAATTCCTTTTGGCCCTTGAGAGATGACCTCAGGGTCCAGCTTTAGGATTTTTAAAAAGATATTTGAGTCAGGGACTCTATAGTACCTATCAGTTTTTTTAGGAGCAGGAGGAAGAGCATCAGGAGTCAAGCTGAATTCAAGGAAAGCATCCTCCACAACATCCAGGACTGGTGGGATGGCTAAAGTTCTGTGTTGTGGAAGATCTAGGAATTCTCTGAGTCTCTTTTTGGACTGAGGGTAGTCATGACTCTCCCATTGGAAATGCTCCCTTAAGGTATGCAGGATTTTCCAAAAGGAAAAATCCTCAGGGGGAGAGGCTGAGAGATTGAAATCGTCTGCATCAGAATCCTCATAAGTGGAGGGGGGACATATCTCTTTTCCTTTGGAGGGGGTAGCTTGGTTTCCCCTAATCATCATGATAAGGTCTTCGGCCATTTTAAGCATTTGAGACTGAGGCAGCGTAGCATGCACCTGTGAGTGGGTCATCGGTTTCTTGGGTGTGGTTCGTACCCAGGGTCTAAGAAACTTGGTACTTTTAGAAAAAAACAGTAGTTGCTGAAAAAGACGTTGGTTTGTGTCGAAATTCGGTAGTGCGAAGATCTTCCTCGGAAACTGGTGCCTGCTCAGCGGCTCCAGACCCATCCAAGGTTGAGACGACCGCAGGATCCTTAGTCGAAGAAGAGTTTTGTGGCATACCGGACTCAGAAAGGGTCTTGGTAGCGGCCTGCAAATCAACAGAAGCAGGCATCAGGGGCTGCAAAGCGCCTCACTGAGGACCGGAGAACTGACGACTAGCTTAACGGAAGCGTCGGTATGTTTGGACCTGTGCGGTCTGTTTCTGTCTTTATGTTTTTTTGGAAAATCTGCTGTCGGATGGCTTACCGAAGCCATGTCGCAATTCGAGGACTGTAAGCGAAAAAATCTGACTACAATAAGGGCCCGACGATGGATAGTTCTGGCGTTGAACAAAGCACATAAACAACAACGAGGGACGTCATGGTCTGGGCCTAAACAAGTGACGCAGTAAGAGTGGACATCTCGGTGTGGTATTTGTTTTCCACAGGTAAGACAATTATTAACTTTTTCTGACATCGATTAGTGCAAGAAAAAAGGTTCCCCAATGGGGTACTTAGTTTTAGAAGACTTCAGCTTCAATTCATTAGACAAAAACCCAGGTAGCGGCCGACCGGCACTTGTGCGAATTGCTTCTGCTTCGGGCTCTATGGCAAGAAAGACTGATGCAATGGCGTTGGCTGCCTTACTTTATACAACTGACGACCTGACGTCAGTCCTCAAGCGACAGCAACTGACGCAGAAATACTAAGTCTCTGATATTCGGGCCGGCCAAGGGCTACCCTGGCAGGGATAACCCAAATGTGATGACTGCAACAGTGAAACACAAAGAACATCAGACAAATGCAGGTTTTGTAAAACAGAATTCGAAACAGTCGCCCATTTTGTTGCTGGGTGTGATACACTTATGGCATGTATATTGAAAGGCATAATAAGACTGTTATATTAGGGATTGTCCTCCATGCGGGTCAAGTGGCTTTCCGAAAGACATGCGTGAATGGGCATGCCTTCGTTGAAGGTTGGGCGTCGAGTTGGCAACTCGGCACCGTGAAAATCTACTGCCAATCATTAGCGGACCAGAGCTCCGCTGTGGCGACCCCTAACCCGGGAAAAGGCGAAAGACAACAACATTAGGGATTTTGCAAACATTATAATATTGAAGTAGCTGATAAGCCATAAAACATTATAGAAAATGATGAAGTTTATATCACACAGGATCACCCATTACCAACAGTTCAAAAACAGATGCAAGAAAACCAGACATATTAGTCCATGAAAAGAAGACAAAAGCATTGATCACTGAAATTGCTACACCCAGTAGTTACACTGTCTTACGTGCAGGCACGCAAGAAGTCATAAAATTCCAGCATTTACACTCAAAAAATGAGGGCAATGTGGAAAAAATATACCCAGACAGTTCCAGTAGCAGCGATGGGTCTCATAAAAAAGAATTTGCAGCTGAATTTAGATATGTTACCGATACATGTAACTCCATATGACTTGCAGGAGGAGTGACTTCCGGGCACACTGCGGGTGCTGCAAAGAGCACTTTTGGCCAACATCAAAGACTGAAACAATGCTAATTTCATGAACTTCAATCATATTTGACTTGGGAATGGGATTCCTTCCCATCACTGTATTAGAAACCCAAAAGACTTGGAGAAATTAAACTGAGGAATTTGCCTGCGAGGGGTTCTCATGAACTCTATTACCAAAAGAGAAGAAAAAAGAGGAGAATCCACTGGCAGACAAGATGGCTGCAAAATGCACTCTAATGGATGCATAAATAAGCCATCCTGAAGTATCTTACACAAACATTTCAAGACCAGAGGGATGTTCACCTCAAGAAACCCTCTGTTTACATTTAGGCACCACTTAGAAAACCCTCATCCATTTGTAAACATAAGATTTTCTTAGTAGGAGATTTTTCTGGCCTCCTTTAACATCTACTGCACATTCTCATGAAATAAGTACCTAAATGGAGTCGAGACTGAATCATCATCCAAGCTGTCAGTTGTAGTTCCAAACTGTGGTGCACCAGTCATCCCTGAGATTGTGTCAGCAAATCCAGACTGTGAGGTAGTCTGTGGCAACTGCCATTGACCAATACCTTTAGAAGGGAGAAACAAGATTGCCTGGGCAAATAGAAGGTCACCACAATGATATTTTGCATTTCTTTCTGAGCCTTCAGAAATACCTTATGAATAAGAGGAAAGGATGGAAACGCACACAGGAACATTTCATCCTGGGGACAAGAATGCATCTGTCTTTCAAGCATGGCTACAAGGATGTCTGGAACATAATTTCTCCAGTTGTCTGTTTCAAAAGGAGATGAACAAATCTATTTGATGCTTTCGCCACATGTGGACTGGATTTAGGAACTCCAGTGCCTTGAGCTGCCACTCCTGTGCATCTGCTCAGGATCTAGATAGTCTGTCTGCCACGTTTTGCTCTGAGAGGATGGTATAATGCTTGAAGAGTCAGAGAATACTATAAAGCCAGCCCTCAGGCCATCACTGTCAACTGGCACAGAGGGTATGACTTTGTATCCCCTTGTCTGATGAAGTATTACATCATTGTGGTGTTGTCCATAACCACCAGAACAGGGCCCGGAGTCCATAGGTGGTGAAGGACTTTCAAGGCGTTGGTCATCTCCAATATTTCGTTGATATCAATGCATTTCCATGCATCCTTGGGCCTCAAGTGGCCTGCACTTGCACACCCATTGACACAGCTCCCCAAGCAAAGTCAGATGAATCCGTCTGGAGAGAATGCACTGGAACCAGACGGAAGAAGGGAAGTCCTGGATTAATACCAAACTGTGCTCCCCACCACTGTATCTCCTCTGATGAAGGGCAGCACTGGCAACGGAGATTCCAGGGAGTGTAAGTGCTGGATCCAACAGTTCTCAACATAGCAGTGAATTTTTCTCATGTGTACACAGGCCAGTGGTATCATGAGAAAGTACAGTTATGTACACTTACCATAAATGTAGATGTTTGAGTGCATTCTCTGTTGCAGTCCTGACTTGTGGGACTTCCTGCTGTGGAAGACCTTGTCTGGCCCAACTACCATGGTAAAATTCTCCCTCCTCCTAAGGCTGGCAGATGTCCTATCCAACGTCAGTACACTTGGGTATAAAGGGAGCTAGCCGACGCCATGACATTAGTTTTTGTCGTGTCCCCTAGAAGGTAGGAGCTCCCCAGGATGAACCACAAGCAAAGGTCCAAGGCAGAAAATGGGCCCTGCAGGGAAAACACCCGTGGGATCCTCTGGTTAGTGAAGAAAACAGAAGCAGACTACTACTGTAGGCAAAGGGGGAAGAAGGGAGAGAAAGAAGACTGCTACAGGGAATACACTCGAACATATACATTTATGCTAAGTGTATACAACTGTACTATGTTTTTCACATTTCACTGACTTGGGGATGATTCCCAATACTGAGATGAGGGTGGAAGGAAGATTATGGAGAAGAGAGGATACTCTGCAGGATTCCATTTGCAAATCCTGCTCTAGACTTGGAGAAAGTTGATAAGTGGTAGTGTTTGGTTAAGATGTACACAGAAGACCAGGTAGCAACTTCCAAAATGTCTTTGGTAGGGACTTCTTTCACGAAGGGAGCAGATGTACCAGTGGGCCTAGCAGAGTCCTGACAGGTGGCTTTTTACCATGATAGCTGTAACAAAAGGAAATACAGTAATACAGTGAGAAATCCACTTAGAAATGGTCTGTCTGGAAACTGTTTTCCCTTCATAGCCAATGGTAAAGGACACACAGAGTTGGTCTGATTTTCTGAAAGATTTAGTTCTGTCAAGACAGTAGCGAAGCTGGCTATGCACATTCAAGGAATGAAGGATTCCCTCCCTGTGGTTCTGAAAATTGGGGAAGAAGGTGGGCAAGTGTATAGCTTGATTCAAGGATGTGCCCATGACCACCTTGGGCATAAAGGATGGATTAGTCCTGAGTGACACTCTGGGTGGAATATGAGAAATGGTTCCACTGCCTTGACATCTTGCAGCTCAGACCCCCCTCCAAGCTGAGGTGATAACTAGTCAGTAAAAGGGCACTCTTCCAAGTTAAGAATTTTAATTCAACAGAAACTGACGGTTCAAAGGGGAGGGGTGTCATTTTTTCCACAACAACATTTTATTTACTTAACATTTGTTTACCAGGAAAGTCCCACTTGGAACTAAGCCAATTTTCAGCGAAGGTCTGGGGAGAAATGCTCCGGATACATGTTTTTGTAATGTGGGAGGAAACTGGAGCACCTGGAGGAAACACACAAATGCAGGGAGGACATGCAGACACAGAAATCACCCTAGCTAAGAATTGAACAGAACCACCTGTTGCTGTGAGGAGACAATACTATCGCTGCATCACTGCACCGTCCAATTGAGGCCTCTCAATGGGAAATCTAAAACTGATGTCCCATGGAGGTATGGGTTGTCTACGGAGAGGTCTGATGTGAATCACTCTCCTGAGGAACTCTTTCAACAGGGTGTGGGAAAAGATAGGAGGAAGAATAGGGATGTGGGCTGAAAACATGTGGAAGGAACAGACCCATGAGGTGTAACTCCAGAGAGTGAGCTGTCTCCCACACATGCATAGCTAGTCAACAAAGAGGGTAACAGTGAGTGCCTCCTTGTTTGTTTACTTACCTCATGACTGTGTGGTGTTGTCTACTTTGACTAGCAGGATCCCTAGTTTCCATTTTCTTTGAAAGCTACTAGGCCCTTCTGAACTGCCACCAGTTCTTTCCAATTTATGTGTTTGTTTCTGAACTGAATTTCCCATTTGCCTTGGGATTATAGATGCTGGAAATGAGACTCCTAGGCTGTCTCTGAAGCATCTGTGGTTAATGTTTGGCTCTGAGGGGTGAACCTGAAGGGTAGACCCAGGTTATGGGTACATGCTCACATCCACCATGCAAATTCCTCTTTGAGGCACGGGATCAGCAGAATTTCTGTTTCCAGGGACTGTGAGTGCTGGTACCACAGATTCCTAAGATACCACTGGAACGCCTGGCCAGAAGGATCATGAGGATACAAGATGCCATGCAGCCTAATGCTCTGAAGAATTCCCTGGCTGAGAAACACTGTCTATGCTTAATGTTTTGGAAGTATCAAGTCAGGAAGGAGACTTTTTTTGGAGGGAAGAAGGCAGAGTCCTGAAGAGCCCCCAGCAAAACTATCCTGGTGGATGGGTCTGTGTTGGACTTGCAAAGAATAAAGGTGAACCCCAAGGGGGTGAGAAGGTACTAAGTGAAGGCCAGATCCTTGAGGAGCTTTGACTGACTTGTGGCTTGAAAGATGCAGTCTAGATAGGGGAAAATTTGGATCACTCTTGTTCTGCAGAAAGCAATCACTGGAGCTAAATACTTTGTGAAGACCCTGGGAGCAGTAGATAAACTAAAGGGCAGTACAGAGAATTGAAAGTGACTGTTACCTGCTCTGAAACATAGAAAACGTCAGCAAGATTCCTTTATGGGAATGTGCAAGTAAACATCTTTTATGTCCAGGGTGACCATTAAGGCCTGGAGGGCTATCATGGGAAGACGTTTTTGAAAAGTCAATATTTTGAATTTTGATACCAGCAGGGAAGGATTGAGGGTGGACAGGTCTAAAATAGGGCGCCAATAGCCTTCCTTTCTGGGAACCAGGAATAGACTGGAATAGAGCCCCTTCCCTATTTGGTGCTTGGGTACTGGTTCCAGTGAGCCTTGTGCGCACAGGTTGTGAATTTGAGAAAGGGCCCCTGCTCTTTGATTTTTGTGGAATATCCAGGTAACCTGAGTATCTTAATGGCTCTTTGAAAGTGAGCCTGTAACCATTTTTTGATAACATTCAGAACCCACTTGTCTGAAGTAATGAAAGACAAGTTTTCTTTGAACCGGGAAAGTCTTCCTCCTATCTTTGTTGGAGAGGGTGGGGGCACGCAGAGGGGAAAGGAAGAGTCATTGATGCTCTCTGCCAGGGCCCTGTGGCCCAGAATTCCCCTGCTTGGGTGTTTCTGAGGACCACTGCCTGAGGCTTTGTGACTGATGCTGCCTTTGAGGCCTTTTCCCCTGGGGTTTCCTTTGCCTGCTTTTTGATTGAAAGGGGAAAGGACTAGTGTTTAGTGTGAAAATTCCTACTAAACCTAGGAGGCTGAACTTGGAGGAAGTCCTTGACAGTATGCATACATTCTGCTTTATCTTCCATCTTTTTGAGCATAGCATCAGCTTTTGGCCCAAAGAGGAATTCCTTATCCAGGGGTGCATCCAGAAGGTTGGATGTGATATGGTCTGGTAGGGTCTGTTTCCTAAGCCAAGCATGCCTTCTAATGACAGAAACAGATACTGCAGCTTGGCTAAAGGCCTCCATAGCATCATAGCCACAGTGTAATGACTGGAATGGCAAAGGTCTAACAATTCCTTGAAAATGTTCTTCCAGGCAGGATATTTTTTACATTTAATCTATAATAGTTTGTTGATATTTGTTCATATGAAACTAGCAGTTAAGGCTCCTCATGGCTAAGGATAGCAGAAATATACACTTTTTTACCAAACCTATCAAGGGCCCTCCTTTCGTTGTCAGCAGGTAAAGGGTTTTTTGAAGAGCTGACTCTTGCTCACTTGAGTCCTGGAGTAACAACCTTTGATCAGAAGAGGGATATTTGAAGAGATATTTATGCGTGTCCAGTACCCTGTAAAATCTGTCTGGTTTTCGAGGGGCTGGAGGTAGGGAATCTGGATTCAGAGAAGAATCCATAAAAACATCCTCTACCACTTCCAATACAGGAGAAACAGCCAAATGTTTGTGTTCTGGGAGGTCAAGGAACTCCCTAACCCTCTTTTTAGATTGTGAGTATTCCTGTGCCTCCCACAGGAAATGTTCCCTCATGGCATGGAGTGTTTCCCCAAAAGTGATGCCTTCAGGAGGCAAAGCTGAAGCCAGATTCTTCAAAAGAAGTAAAGAAGGGTCCTTCGTCAAAGACAGACTCCTCACGGTCAGAATCGACATCTGAATCAGGAGGTTCAGGGAAAACATCAGGAGTAGGATCCCTCTTCCTTTTCCCTGGGGAAGCCTCCAAAGGGGGTTGCCTAACTCTGATTAAGGAGATATAGGCCTCAGCTAACCTGACCAGGTCTTGCTGATATTCTTGTGCATGGGAGCCAGTAGGCCTAGGCATAGGACCTGTGGTAGAACCCTTCTTAGAGGTAGCGCTGGCCTTGGGCCTAGGTATGTCTGCAATCCTGACACCAGTCTCTTCGTAAGGAAGAAGAGATGCAGGTTGATGCCTTAAAGGAACGTCACTGGTAAAAAAAAAATCACTCGTTAGAAGCTGATGTCTGCTGAGTGACTCCAGACCCAACCGATGACATTGAGGGACCCAACAGCATGTTGGACTCTATACTTGTCTCAGCAAGGGCCTGTGCCACCATCTCAGTCACAGAAGGGTGCTGGGAAAGTGCCTAGCCTTCCTCAGTGATAACTAGCCTTGAGGGGCTGGTGGACAGGGAACGGTTGTCATCCAAGGCCCTAAGCTTGGGTCTTTTTTTCCTTGTCTTTCCTACACTTAGGGAGCTCAACCTCAGGATGACTGGTGGACACCACTGGATGATGTGACGTAGATGGCAGACTAAGATGCCTAGCTAAGATTTTGGCTCTAAGCCTGATAGTCTTAGAGTGAAATGGGCACAAAAACAGCAATTAGGGATGTCGTGATCAGGGCCTAGACAGGTGACACACAATGTAGGAAAGCCTCAGTGTGTGATTTGCTTACCACAGTAGAGACAATTGTTAACCTTATGTGACATGGGTTAAAGCAAGAAAAAGGATTTCCTCAAAGGGGTACTTAGCTTGAAGATGACTTCTTTCTTTTTTGATTTCTACAAGTCTTTTGGGTTTCTAATACCATGACAGGAATGGACCCCATTCCTAAGTCAGAATACGATTAAAGTTCATGAAATTAGTATTATTTCACTCTTTGATGTTAGCCAAAAGTGCTCTTCGCAGTACCCGCAATGTGCCCAGCAATGACTCCTTCTGCAATTCATACGGTGTTACATGAATTGGTAACATATCTAGATATGATTGTAAATTCTTTTTTATAAGACCAGTTGCTCCTACTACTATTGGAACTGTCTGGGTATCTTTCTTCCACATGGCTCTTGTTTCTGCCTGCAGATCAAGGTATTTTATGACTTTGTTTCTCTCTGTACGCAAGACACTTCTCTCTGGTGTGAACAGACTGATGCACTGAAACACTACTTCAGGCTCTGATGGTAAGAAAAGACTGGTGTCATAGTGTTGGCTAGCTCCTTTTATATCCAAGTGTACTGATGTCGGATAGGATGTTCTCCAGCCTTAGGAGGAAGGAAATTTTTACTCTGGTAGTCGGGCTGGCCAAGGGCTTCTACAGCAGGAAATCCTACAAGTCAGGCCTGCAACAGTGAAACATGAAGAACATTCACGGATACCATCAGTCCTAGAATTTTCAGGATTTTTCTCATAGGTTCATAGGTGTGTACTAGGCTAATGGCCCTGGAGCCTTTACAACCCTAGTCCAAAGGATTATACTGGCAACAAGCTACTCGACCTTAGTTCCTAGTACCTCTGTCGAGTAGAGCCACTGAAGTGATCTCTGAGGTGAATTTTCTATTTCCCATCCACTCATCAGGATTTCTCTTGAAGAGGGCCAGTGAGGTGCTCTATTTGACATGTATGGGAAGTCTATTCCATAGCATGGGGAGTCTCTGGGTTATGAACCTGTCCCTTCAGCATGTTCCATTTATTGTGGTAATGAGGTTGAGGTATATGGAGCGTGTGGTGCGGAGGGAATGGGATTTCTTTAGATGTAGCATTTCTAACAGAGCTAGGTCAGACATGGCTTTGTAAGTCAAGCAGAGATCGCCTCTAAGTAGGTGATATGAGGCAGAGAATAGCTGGAGTTTTTTGAGTCTGTCCATATAGGACAAGTGTTTAAGACCTAGGATCCTCTTTGTGAGGTACTTTTGTGGCCTCTCCAGTTGTTGCAGTTGTCTAGTGAGGTACATGCTAAATGGGGCATTGTACTCGATGATTGGCCGAATGAGGGAAGAGTAAAGGGAGACAATGACCTCTTTCTTCCTGGATGAAAAACCCTTAGTAATGAGATGTGCCACATAGAAGGACTTTCTGACCACAGTGGCAATGTGGTGGTCAAAAGAGAGGTTGCTGTCAATCTGTGTTCCCAGATCTGTTATAACGCCTTCTGTGTTCAGTGGACTACCATTGATGTGGTAATTCAAGGGGAACCGTTTTTTTCCCCAATGGAGATGACGACATTTTTTGGCACTGAGCGTAAGGCCATGGTTATGACACCAGTCATTGGTCTAAGTGAGGCCTTTCTGTAGGATGTCAACATCACTTGGGGAATTAATAATAGCTCCCAACTTGCAATCATCTGCAAACTTTGTCAGGCAGAGTCCCTTTGTGTTGGCCTGGACTTCAGAGAAGTAGATCTCAAACAGGAGAGGACCCAGGACCAAACCCTGTGGGATTCCACTCGTGACTGGTCGGCAGTCTGATGGAGTCAGCTACTTTCACATAGTGGGTTCTATCTGTGAGCCAGTTTGCAACCCACCTAGTGATATAGGAGTTGATGCCCAGCTTAGTGAGTTTTGCTATGATTCCTGAGTGGGGAATGGTATCAAAGGCCTTGGCCAGATCAAAGTAGGCTGTATGAACCACCTTGCCTTCATCCACAGCTCTGCTGACTGACTGAAAGAAGTCAACCAAGTTCAGAAGACATGATCTACCCTTCACAAAACCAAACTGTGTATGATAGAGTTTGGAAATTCGCTATATCCTTGTTTATTAGGTCCATGATGATGCATTCCATAACCTTGCATATCAGACTTGTCAGGCTAATGGGGTGATAGTTCCCAGGGTCTGTAGTCGCTCCTCCTTTGTGTAGAGGGATGACTTTCGCAGTGCGCCATTTGGTAAGGACAAAGCCTGAGGAGAGGCTGTAACTGAACAGGGCACACAGATGAGGTGCCAGTTCACTCTGTAGTTCATGTAGAACACAGCCAGGGATATTGTCAGGTGCCATAGAAGCTGTATTCTTGGCCTTGGACAGTGCTGTTTTAACCTACTGGTATTGTGATTGGTCCTGGGAGGGGGGGGGAGCGGTAAAGTTGGCACTGAATCTGTCGGCCGGTATATTGGCAATATCTGTTGGCTTGGTATAAGAGGTACCACTGTGCAGCAGCTCAGAGCAAATCTGGGCATTGTCATGGAGATTCTTTACATAACTATAGAAGGCCTTGTGTTTGTCTTTACTATCTGCTGCAATTTTGTTTTCAAAGCTAGCTTTAGAGGATTTGATGAGGAATCTCAACCTTTTGTTGAGGGTGATATGGGAGTTTTTCCAGTCTTGGGACTTCACCTTATTCCGCATCAGTTTCCTCCTTCTGTTGTAGAGTTTGTTTATGGCGGGGGACCACCAGATTGGCTTCTTTTTTTTTTTTAGGAGAGAATATTGCTTCTATTGGATATGGCGAAATCCATGCATTTGTGTACGCATTCGTACAGTGCACTGGTGCATGATTCGGTGGTCATGCAACTATTCTCCATTTGCATGGGTGCCGTGAAGTTAGCCACCTCTGTTTTTAGTAGCCCAAAGTTAGCTTTGGAGAAGTTTTTCATGGTGGTTACCTTTGTGAGGGTGAGAAGGATGTGGATTTCCAAGGTGATTAGTTTGTGGTTGGATCTAATCAGGAGGAGTTGACTACTGGTGTAGAGTAATGGTCACTCATGTTAGTAATGACCAGGTGAAGGATGTTGCTACCTCTAGTGGGGGTAAGAATGACCTGGTCCTGGGCACCGGAATTAATGAATTCCAGGAAGCGTTGGGCAGGTGTATTGGTATAGGAGTAGTTTTCCCAGTTAATGGAGGGGTAGTTGAAGTCACCCAGTATGAGGGTGTTAGGTTGGACCATAACATTCTCCAGGGTAGTTAGGAATGTGGAGTGTGAGTCTTGGGACATGGTTGGGCAGCTATAGCGGGCTATGACCTGAATCACTGTCTTACCCAATGTTAGCTGCACCTGAAGTATCTCAGATGCGTTATGTTGGGCTACCGGTCTGTAGGTGTACACATTCTTTATGAATATGGAAACACCACCGCCTTTGGAGCTTGACTCCAAGTTCTGGGGCTGAAAGATGTGGAATGAGTTACAGCATGGTAGTGCAGAGATGCTTTCTCCTGCCTTGAACCAGGTCTCTGTTACAGCACAAATGTTGATGTTTTCCATTTTAAGGAGTGCTTCGGGCGAGTGCATTTTGAGATTTAGACTTGTAGCACTGAGCAGCATGACCCTCAGATTGCATTTGTTTGTAGCTGTTACAGTGGTAATTTCATCTTTGGAACACTGCCTAAAAAAGGCACTATAGGGGTGGCAAGAGCCTTGGCCAGTATTAGGAAGCCCAGTGGTGACAGATGCAGGCCATCTCTGGCAAAGCGCTAAGGTCTGTCAATCATGTCATCCCAGGCAGACAGATACTGGATCCCATTAGAATGACACCAGAAGCTTAGCCAATTGTTGAACTCAGTCATTTTCTGCTTGTACTGTGGTATCATTCTGGGTGATGGTAGAATGCTGCTCAGGGCTAGGGTCATACGCGCCTGGGCTACATAATCCAAGAGCTCATCCATGTCTCTTTTCATGTAGTCCAGGGAGGTACATCTCAGGTCATTCACACCCACATGTACAATGACAGAGTCATATCCATACGTGTTGCTGAAGGACCTGAGTGTGTGCATTATGTAGCGTATCCTGGCACCTGACTGTTACTTTCTCCTTATTCAACCTAGTGAGTGGGACATCAGTGTGCCTTCACTATCGAGTCACCTACAACTAGTGTGTTGGGCATGCTGTTTTGCCTTAGGGGCTTTGGCTAAGTAGCACACTGTTTAGGAGAGTTGTGTGTCTCGTGATTAGTGTTGTGGTGGTCAAGTGTGTTTCTGTCTTGGAGGTCTCTGCTGTTTGGGTAGATTTTTATTGAGAGCCTCTACGAAGGTGGGTGTGTGGTTTGTGTTTTTATGTGAAGGCAGTGATGGTGTGTGTTCTGGAGGGCTATGTGTTCCATGTGGTGTGGTTAAAGTGTTGACCTTCTCCTCTTGACTAGCTATTCTGGTCTTGGCTGGAGAGTGCATGGCTTCGTACAAGAGGCAGTTATTACATTGCCTCAGCAATAAACTACAATTTCTGGACCAGAAACCAAACTGTTGTTTTATTCAACTCTGAACAGTTGTAGAATGTACACTAGACTGGGAGGAGTGTCCCAGATCAAATTTACAGTTGAGGTGGGCAACTGCAAAGCCACCAACTATGTTTGTCTTTTCGGCTTTTCCCAGTTAGGGGTCACCACAGCGGAACTCTGATCCGCTAATGATTGGCAGAAGATTTTTTTTTATGGTGCCGAGTTGCCAGCCCAATGCCCAACCTTCAGCGAAGGCACGCTCATTCACGCATGTCTTTCAGAGGCCACTCGATGATGGGGAGGACATGCAGACTTCACACAGAAGGCACTCCAGCCGTGAATCGAACAGGAGAACCTCTTGCTGTGAGGCAACAACACTACCGATGTACCACTGCAGCTTATAACAGGATCTATATTAGATAACTGAATGCTCACGAGTGAAAATCACGGAACTCGAAACCGCAGTTGTGGGGGGCTGCGCCCCCAACACCCCCTCCTAAATATATATTCCAACTTCGAGATTGCACTACAGTGAGGAAAGGGCAAATATTTGGGTCTATATTGAAACATCGAATGCTTAAAACAGCGAACAATGTTTCATCGACACATTTTCAGCGAAAGCTGAAAATGTCGACACCACAGAATAGTGATTTCTTTCCTAGGGAAAGAAATCTCTGTTCCAACCAAAAAAAAAAAAACATTAACACATACACATGTACCCTAACCCTAATTGCACCCCCCCAAAAAAAAACAGTAAACAACTGAATACACATATGCACGTAACCCAACCATACATCTAATGGAAAAAAAGTAAACATTTTAAAACATATGCACTTAGCTTAACCCGCACCCTAACCCTAAGATCAGTAACTTTTGCACATTTACGTAAACAGTTCCAAACACATACACATACACACTTACCTTAACCCTAATTCTACCCCCCAAAACAAAATTAAACAGCTGAAAACACATACACACGTAACTCAACCATACTTCTAATGCAAAAAAACCCCCCACTAAACACTTTCATACATATGCACTTACCTTAACCCGCACCCTAACCCTAAGGTCAGTAACTGCTGCACATTCACGCTCGGGAGCTATACCGGACAAGGGACCACAGTGCAGGACACGGCAAAGCAACAAAGTGGTCAAGCGACTTCTTTCCCAGGGAACGAATTCGCTGAACAGCCACTTCGCTGTTTTGCCTGTTTGTTCGTTATGTGTCGACGAAAACGCATTCGACAATATGCATTTTCGTCATTCTAATAGGAACCCAAATATTCCCATCGTCACTGTACCGCAATCTCAAAATTGCGGTTTTGAGTTCCGCGATTTTCGCTCATGTGAGCATTCGATTAGATAAACTTTCGTTTATCTAATATAGACCCCTTATAACAACACCACAGGTATAGGGTAGGTGGGAGAATGAAAACCAATTTCAGAACAGATGAGAAGACAGAAAACAATGCCAGCATATATATAAATAATTCAGTCAAGCAAATATGAAGACAGTGTAGAACTCTGAAACGTTAAACCAAAAAACTATACAGCGCAAAACTCTGAAAAGTTAAACCAAAAAACATACTTATCAGCGCTCTATTTCCAGATTGTTTGAGAAACACTCCAGTCAGAACACAAGAAGATTGTAACAGTGGTATGCAGGAATTTACGTATAGGGACTATTTTTAAATCAGCAAGCATTAAACCAAACATGTTAAACCAGTTTTATCAGCTTTAACACCACCACAGGAATGGGGGGAACCAGTTTCAGAACAGATGAGAAAACAATGGTAGCACATTTATAAATAATTCAGTCAAGCAAAAATGAAGACAGTGCAGAACTCTGAAAAGTTAAACAATATGCAGTGTAGAAATCTGAAAAGTTAAACCAAAAAAAAAAAGAAGTTATGTCTTACTGTAATGTTTCATCTGTATTGTACATCATCTTTCATTCATCACTGATGGGTTTGGTTCCAAGCCCTCGGAACCGAGTCAGCCTTTTTACCACGTTCGTGCCAGCCAAAAACCCTTGAGCTAAGTCTCTACTCAGAATGCCCTTCTCCCTGTTACATTGAGTTTGCTAGAGAAAAGGAAGTAAAGCCAAGGACACTTCTGTGCAACTACCCTAGGGCACCACTTAGACACAGAGCATCCCCCAGGAGCCCTTGGAGGGGGAAGGAGGGCGGGACGTGATGATTGAAAGAAGATGAACAACACAGATGGAACGTTATGGTAAGACGTAACTTCTTTATCTGACGTTGTTCATTTTCTTTTCATTCATCACTGATGGTACAGAATCCCAAGCTACCTTAAGGACCATGGGCAGCCCTTACGGACGAACAATCCTGAATACCACTGAGCCAAAAGCAACTCTCCCTCTGGAGACCAAGTCCAATTTGTAATGACTGATAAAGTTATGAGGCTTAGCCCAAGTAGCTGCTGCACAGATGTCATCTATGGAAGCCCTGGAATGGAAAGCCACAGATGTTGCCATAGATCTAGTGGAGTGAGCTTTAACTTTTGGCATAGGTTCATTACTGAGGGAATAGATTAAATGTATGCAGCCCCTTAACCATTTTGATAAAGTAACCTTGGAAACAGCCTCTCCCATTCTGGGCCGAGAACAGGAGATGAAAAGCTGTTCAGATTTACGGATAGGTTTGGTCCTGTCTAGATAAAATCTCAATTGTCTATGTATGTCTAAAGAGTGAAGGCAGTACTCTCCTCTATTGGCAAAATTTGGAAAGAACACTGGTAGAACAATGGTCTGGTTTATGGAGAATTCAGAAACAACTTTTGGGAGAAAGGATGAATTTGTCCGAAGTGATACTCTAGTCTTTATGAAAGACCAGATAGGGCCTCTTGATACACAATGCCTGCAGCTCCGAGACTCTTCTGGCAGATGTGATGGCTACCAAGAACAAGGATTTCCAAGACAAAAACTTTAGGTCACACTGCGCAGCAGGTTTAAAAGGTTTCTGAGTCAAAGACTGAAGGACTAAAGTGAGGTTCCATGGTTTCATAGGCTGTCTGACAGGAGGCCTGATATAAGAAGTCCCCTTGAGGAAAGCCTTGCAAATGCGTAAAGAGATAAGAGGGGTGCCATCTATACCATTGTGGCAGTTGCCGCTAGATGTACTCATATGGCAGAGGCATAAGCTCCATTATCAAAAAACCTAGCCAAGCATTGAAGCACTGCAGTAATTGGAGCCAAATATGGGTCTATCATGTTATCCTTGGACCAGATGGAGAATCTTTTCCTTTTATCCTGGTATAGTCTTCTGGCAGATGGTTTATGAGAGGCCAGAATTATGTCTCGAACAGACGAGGAGAGATTAGCTTGCCTGGCTACTAGTGGAAGTGGAGAAACCAAGCTGTCAACTTGAGACTGGACAGATTTGGGTGACTCGACCCTTGGCGGTGAGTAATCAGATCTGGTAGTGGGTCCAGAATCCACGGCGGGTATACTAGGGTGAGGCCAAAGGAAGGGGAACAAAACTTGTTGAGGCCAGAATGGAGCTATGAGGATCACCTTGCATCTCAACCGAAGAGCTTTTGTTAGAAACTGTGGGATCAGAGGGATGGCAGGATAAGTGTAAAGAAGTCCCCTGGGCCAGTCGTGGGTCAGAGCGTCCCTCAGTGAATCCCCTTCCAGGGGAAGTAGGGCAAAATAGCTGCTGCACTTGGTGTTTGATGGGGAGGTGAAAAGATTGCAGCAGGGCTGGCCCCAGTGGCTGAAGACTGCTGACGCGACCTCAGGGTTGAAGGACCACTCGTGCGGCATAAGGATGCATCTGCTCAGCTTGTCTGCAATCACGTTGGAGCTCCCCGGGATATGCGTTGCTATTAGAAAGCGGTTGGAAGCTATCGCCTACTGTTAAATTCTCATGGCTTCTTGACATAGGGGACAGGACTTGGTTCCTCCTTATTTGTTAATATACCAGACCACTGACATATTGTCTGAATGAATTGCAATTGTCCTGGAAGGGAGAGACAAATGCACAGCTCTCAGTTCCAGAACATTGATATACAGGTGGGCCTCTGAGGTGGACCATGTGCCTTGGACAGTCTTTCCCTGGAAATGGCCCCTCCCACCTGGTCAGGGAAGCATTCGTGGTCACAATGGCAGTGGGCTGAGGGGGAGACTGAAATGGACGACTCCAAAGTTCTACGTCTGGCCTCATCCACCAAAGCAGGTCCTGTTTGCAGGAGTTGATTATTTGAATCTGGTAACTGAGAGGGAACCATTGACACAGAAGGAAGTTTGGGAACCACTGACACAGAAGGAACCATTGCAGAATCCGCATGTGTAGCTCTGCTAGAGGCACTATTGGGATTTATGCTGCCATAGAACCTAGGGCCTGAAGAATTTCCCTTGCAGAAACTGTTGTTTGTGAGAGTATCACCCGGAGTTGAAGCCTCAGTCATTGGAGTCTGTGAATTGGGAGTGATACCAGACAGGACTGAGTACTGAACACTGCTCCAATTAACTCTATTTGTTCTGTAGGGATGTTTGATTTCTCCCAATGTATTGTTATTCCCAACAATTTTGCCAGTGACAGAGTATAATGTAGTGCTGTTACCAGAAGATGCTGGGTGAGGGTAGTAAGGAGCCAGTCGTCCAGATATGGAAACACCCAGAATCCTTTTAGTCTCAAGTGAGCTGTTACCACTGCCATGCATTTCGTGAACACTCTGGGGGCTGTAGAGAGACTGAATGGCAGGGCACGGAACTGATAATGACTGGCTCCTAGCTAGAAGTGAAGCAGACTCCTGGAGTGTTTGTCCATCTTGATGTGGTAATACACATCCCAGAGACCTATAGAGCACATCCAATCACCTTCTCTTAAAAAGGGGAGAATGGACTGAACCGTGACCATCCGGAATTTGGTTTGGGTGACAGACTTGTTTAAGCTGCTGTGATCCAAACTGGGTCCCCAGTCCCCTGTCTTTTTTGGCACCAAAAAGAATCTTGAGTAAAATCCAGATCCGTGCTGGTCTGGTGGGACTGGTTGGATGACTCTCTTTTGAGACAGCTTTATAATCTCTGAAGCTGTTTCTTTAATTTGACTGGGTGGAACATTGGGAAGATTTCTTGGGAAATTCAGCTGAAAAGAAAGGGGAATGGTGTAACCTCTGGTGATTATGCTCTGCACCCAACGATCGGTGGTGATGGATTGCCAGGCAGCTTGGTGCAGAGAGAAACGACCCCCAACTGCTTCCAGAGGTAAGCAATCGGGCTGCTCCTCAGGAGTGCTGATAAGGCTGTCCAGTGAAGGAATCCCTGGAAAATTGATTGCAAGGATCCCCTCTACCTCTATAGGGGCGTCTTCTGGAATTGTTACCCCCTCTGCCTCTGGGAATATTATCACCACGTGTGGCATGGAAGGGACCCTGAGATTTCTTATGCCACATCTTTCCACTCCTCTGATTCCTGGAGAAGATACGTTGAAAGTTGGAAAACCGTAGGCCTACAGCAGACAGGGTCTTTCCATCCTGCTCGCACCTGGCTAGCATGTCCTTCACTTTGGAGCCAAAAAGGGGCAAAGCTTTGATGGAAGCATTCAGAAAGGAAGACTTGAAGGGGTCCACAAGGTCACAAATGTGCATCCAGGCATGATGCCTCATAACAATGCCCGAACCCGCTGCTCCTTCAGTTGCATGTGACAGCAACCTCATGGACGAGTTAGATATTGATTCCAGGGCTGCTAGCTGCGAGGCCACTTTGTCCCTGATCTCGTCAGACAACTGTCCTGCGAGCATCCCGGAGAGTTCGAAGATCACATCCCTCTGGAGCCTCGCAATATGTGCCAAATAATTCAGGGACCATATGGCAAAGGTCCGAGACCCAGGTGGACAGTAGTATCTCCTTTGATAGTCACATCACCACAGTAGTCAGGAGGTCCCTCTACATGTCACACCTCATCATAAAAGTGTTCTCATCCAGGAAAAAAGAGGTAATTGTTCCCCTCTACTCGACACTCATTAGACCCATTATAGAGTACAACACCTCTTTTGGAATGTAACTCACAAGACATCTGCAGCAGCTGGAAAGGCCACAGAAGTACCTCACAAAGAGGATTACTGGCCTCAAACAAATGCCCTGCACTGACCGCCTCAAAAAACTCCAGCTTTACTCCGTAGCATATCGCCTACTCCGAGGTGATCTCTACCTAACATATAAAGGTATGTCAAACCCAGAGCTGTTGGACATGCTACACCTAAAGAAATCCCAATCCCTCCGAGCTACACACTCTAGGGACCTAAACCTTGTCACCACAATAAACAGATCATGCTGGAGCGATAGATTCCTGTCACAGCGACTTCTCATACTCTGGAACAGGCTACCCATCTATGTCAAGCAAAGTTCTTCATTGGCACTCTTCAAGAAAAAATCTTGATGAGTGGATGGGAAATAGGAAATACACCCTGGGGATCACTTCTGTGTCTCTGCTCGACAGTGGCACAGGAAAATAACTTTCTTGGGGGGCATAAGCCAGGGAACCTTGTTGGCTAGGCTTACATAGGCCCTTGGGCTGATAGCCTAGTACCTACCTATGAACCTATAAAAACACGCTTCCCAAGTCTGTCCACCACCTGGGACTCCTTGTTGGGTGGGTGGACAGTGGGACTTTCTTCACCACCATAGCATCAACTGGTAACCCTTTGGACCAATGTGGGTTCTCCTCGGGGGGGGGGGGGGTAAGAATTTTGTCTGGTTGCCAAGAGATCGCCTCAATGGAATCAGAATTCTTCCAAGCTCACTGCACAACAAGCTGGACAAGCTCATCAGCAGGCAGGGTCACCCAAGAGGTAGAAGGCCGAGCGCGAAAAGCCTGCAGGAACAGGGACCCCTCAGACGAAGGGTTGGAGGGCTTCCAGTCACCTCTCTGCTTTAACATTTCCAGGATGTCTCCAAAGGAGACATCATCAGGAGGTGACCGTGGGGACACTTCACCATCATTGTAATCCGTGTCATCCATTAAGGACTCCTTGGGTGAGTCCATGTGCTTTCTCTTGCATCTTGCATATCTTCTTTCAAGGGGACTCCTCAGTGGGGGGTCTCTGAGGAGGACTCGGAAGAGCAGGTACCCTGAACAGGGGTGTCCTGCGGCTTCTCTGTCCAGTGTTCTGAGGGGTGGTCTGTGATAGCTGTAGCTCAGGGAGTGAAAACTGTGGTTCCGACATCGATGGAGTGCTGCCAGAAACAAGAGCTCTCTTCATCGCGGGGAAGGCAGGCCTACCCGAAGAGGGATGGGAGCCCAGTACCGAGAAAGACAACCTCGGGACCGGGGTCACACCCCACTCCGACAAACCCATTCCCACGGATGGAGCCTCTAGCAGGATCTGCACAGACATGGCTATTGGCACAGAGAAGAGATGTGGCTCCGTACCCCAGGCTGACATGCCTGTCCCCCAATCTCCAGACTGAGGAAGAATTGGTTCAGTGGGAACGGAAGACCAAAGGGACAAACTCGGAGCCGGTGTGAGATGCACCATAGGTGCTGAGGTGATGGGTTCCAAGAAAGATGTTGGAGCAGAAGGTTTCGGAACCGAGATGTTCGAAGGAGTGTAAGGTGGAGTCCATGTATAAGGCAACCCAAGTCCTGCAGGTGGATGGGTCTTAGAAAGTGAGGGAATCCCCCTAGGTAACAACAGCTGGTCTACAAGACGCACCATTTCTTGTTCAGAAAGGCTCCTGGTGGATCTAATAGATACTCCGGACGTGGAGTCAGGATGTTCGATGTAGGGGCTATACGTTTGGTCAAGAAATGGATCTATAGAGGGGGAGTATCGGGTCCGTGGTGCAAGGTCTGCTGGCACTGAAGTCTCTAGTTTCAGGACTGGAAGTGAAGTGGTCAAATCCAGTGAGGTCGGTACAACACTCGGTGCCGATGTGGCACTCGGAGCTGAAATGGTCGGCTCCAAAATGGAAACTAATAATGTAGTCGAAGGTGTGCCCTGAGCCGAAGTGGCCACAGGTGCTGAAGTTGAAATAGGTGTAGTAAGGTCTATGATCGGTGCCGGAGGCAGAACCGGTGCTGAAATGGGCACTGGGTTCGATGGTTTTGAGATGGTCGGAGCCGAAGAAGACTGAGCCGAGGTGGCTGATTTATGCCCTGAAGATAACTTTGCGACCTTTGATTTCCCAGGCTTGCTCTGATCACCCGATGGAGAAGAAGGAACAGAGTGGGATCTCTTTTTGTCCTTAGAAGGAGGGGTTGAGACCTCCATTGCAGAAATAGCCTCTGAGAAGGGAGACTTCAGTAACCCTTTCAGAATGAGTTTATTTTTGCGCTCATTAAGTGCGTTGACAAACTCTGACAAATGTCACATGGAGGTTGCACCGAAAGGTAGGACACTCCCAAACAGTATACACAGTCATCATGAGAATCACTGTTAGGTAACTTGCCCTTACATGAAGTACAATGCTTAAAACCTGAAGTACCCTTCTTATCCAACATCTTGATAAAGAAAAATACACAACAGGCCAACTGTATAATCCAACTATAATCAAAGTCAACTCTGTTCAAAAAAGTAATACATATAACAATACACTGGTATGATAGAGAAAAGAAAGGCAACACCTGAACAAAAGACAGCTAATAGGTTAAACAATACCAACTATGGTATTGAAGAAATACCACAAGGGTAAGGGAGGAAGGCCGTACCAACAATGGTACTTGAAAGTGTACCAACAGTAACCACGGGTAGAGAGGAAAAACCAAGGTCAGACAGAAGAAAAGACACTAGGAAAACTAACTGCTTAATAAAATATGAAGATATCAAAAATTATTCACACAAATATCAAAAAAGTTTCACTTAGCTGAGAGCTCAGCTGAAACGCGCCTTTACAGCTATGCAGCAAACGAGATCTGAGGTAACAGGGAGAAAGGCATTCTGGGTAGAGACTTCGCTCAAGAGTTTTTTGGCTGGCACGAGCTTGGTAAAAAGGCCGACTCGGCTCCAAGGGCTCGAAACCAAACCCATTAGTGATGAATGAAAAGAAGATTAACAACATCAGATATATACTTATCAGCGCTCTATTTCCAGACCGTTTGAGAAGCACTCTTCAGTCAGAACACAAGGAGATTCTAACAGTGATATGCAGGATTTTACAAATAGGGACTATTTTTAAATCACCAAGCCTTGAAACAATCAGATAACACAAAAACTGTTTGACCAGTTTTATCAACTTTAACACCACCAGAGGAATAGGGGGAACCAGTTTCAGAACAGATGAGAAAACAAAAAACAATGCCAGTATATATATATATATATATATATATATATATATATATATATATATATATATATATATATATATATATATATATATATATATATATAATTCAGTCAAGCAAAAATGACAGTGTAGAACTCTGAAAAGTTAAACCAAAAAAAATATACAGTGCAGAACTCTGAAAAGTTAAACCAAAAAAGATACTTATCAGCGCTCTAGTTCCAGATTGTTTGGAAAGCACTCTTCAGTCAGAACACAAAGAGATTCTAACATTGGTATGCAGGAATTTACAAACAGGGGCTATTTTTAAATCAGCAAGCCTTGAAACAATCAGATAACACAAAAGCTGTTAGACCAGTTTTATCAACTTTACCACCACCACAGGAATGGGGGGGGGACCAGTTTCAGAACAGATGAGAAAACAGAAAACAATGCCAGCATATATATATAAATAATTCAGTCAAGCAAAAATGAAGACAGTGCAGAACTCTGAAAAGTTAAACCAAAGAAATACACAGTGCAGAAGTCTAAAAGTTAAACCATAAAATATACTAATCAGCGCTCTATTTCCAGATTGTTTGAGAAGCACTCTTCAATCAGAACACAAGGAGATTCTGACAGTGGTCTTCTCCTGGCGAATTTTTGAAACACTGTCTGGTAAGACAGGACCCTGTCTTTGTTAAGAAAGGCCATTCTTTTGTTGGAGTCAATTAAACACCCCAGAAAGACAAGTCTTTGCGAGGGTGTCAGGCATGACTTCTGAAGGTTCAACTTGAAGACTACCTCAGAAAGTACGGTTAAGACCTTTTCTAGCAATTTCAAACACCAGGAATCTGACTCTGCACACATCATCCAGTTGTCCAAGTAAGGAAAAATGTAAATGCCAAGAGTCTGATGGTGGGCCACTACAGCAGCAAGGTATTTGGTAAACACTCAAACTGAAGTGAATAGCCCAAAGGGCAATGTAAAGAACTGATGGTGTGAACCAGTCACAATAAATCTCAGATATCTTCTGAAGCAATGAAATATGGGAATATAGTGATACGCATCTTTCAGGTCCATGGTCACCATGAAACAGCAGTCCAGTAAAAGTGGAAGTGCCGTCTGCAGGGTGAGCATCTTGAACTTGGGGATTTTGACAAAGGTATTCAGAAAGGGTAGGCCAACAGTGGTATTCACAACAGCTCTTTTTTGGAAACCAGGAATATTCTGGAGTAGAAACCTTTCGTTCTCTCTGACTAACCTGTGTCTTCTCCACTCTTTTTCATCTCTGCACTTCATTAGTTCTATTCCTTTTACTGTTAGTTTTTAAATATGTACTTTCTGCACAATTATGTTTATATTAATTATTTTTTTATTTTTTGATTTTGATTTTTAGTTCACCCAATGTTTTCTATTTTCTTTTTCTTGTAGTTTTATTTTAGAATTAGATTTTTATTATTATCTTATTTTTTAGCTTATAGTGAGCTTATTTCTCCTTTTTTCTCACCTCGGGCTGGCTGAAAATGGACATGCCTCCAGCCAAGCCGTAAAATAAAAAAAAATAAAATAAAAAGAATTAGGGGATAGCTCTAAGAAGCCTAAGACCAGCATTTGGCGAGGTAAAGGAGTGAATGACAAAATATGGTCCAGTGGGTGAGAGGGGACCCCCTTGAACAGAGATGGATGTTCTTTCCTCTGCCACCTGTAACCTTTGCCAATGATGTTGAGCACCCTTTTGTTGGAAATCACTGATGGCCAGGCCAGGGTTGCTGATAGCTAACTTTCAAGATGGGGGTCCCAGAGGAGGGACCTTTGGAAAGATGGGTCTGCACCTTAGCAATGTCATAGGTTGGAAAAGGGTTATCCTTTTTGGGAAAGGAATCCCTCTTGTTAGGTTTAGTGGTTTTCTTTTCCTGCCATTTCCTTCTGGTGCCTAGGTTTTTGTTCGCTGAAACTTCTATTTGTTGAACTGCCAAAAAAGATCCTGATTAATGGAGGGAAACTTGGGGATATGAAACATTTTCAAGACCACTTGACTCAATTTACATCTGTCAATAAAGTGTTTAAGGATCTGATTAGCTGCTATATCAAACACACAATCAGAATAAACTGAAGCATTCATAATTACATTTTTAACTCATCACAAAAGTTATGTCTGGGGAGCCAAGCATAACTCCTTATCACCACCAATGCCGCTGCATTTCTAGAAGGAGTATCAACCTCTTCCAAGGCACTCTTTAAAGCAAGTTTAGAAACTTGAGAAATACTGGAAATAATATCTTTGACAAAGACTTTTTGCTAAGCAGATAACAATGCAGCAAACTTGTCTAAACTGTACATACACCTCAACACTAACTCCGACATAAAACACTGTAAATTAAACATCTTAAAAGCTGTTTTGCTAGTCTACACCAGCTTCTTTCTCTGAAATTCTAGCCACTTGCCTAGCTTATCTGAAGGGACTGGGTTGGATGAAGACATAAGTCTTTTATAGGAAGAGGTTGCTGGGGACACAGCAGCAGGGTCAGTAGACAAGGGGGCTTGGAGACCAGGCGTGGTTGAGCACACCCTGAATTTCTTAAACACTTTTTAAGCAGAGACTTATTCAGCAGAGGAGAATGGAAAGGTTTCTTAAAAGCATCCTCCAATACTGGGATCATTGGAGAGAGAGAAGATTGTCACATCTGGGACCTTGTCCTCCAAAAAGTCATATATTCCAGTGATATCTGGGGGAGCCAAAGATTCTTCCCAACTGAATTCATCCCTAAATCTAGCCTAGCCAACATTTGGGAAAAAGAAAACATCTATTTGGGTTTCTGAACCTGTTCACCCTCGGAGGAAACTGACTGATCAGACTCTGACACTTCTGAAACTACAAATTGTGGGTACCCCTCAATATCAGGATCCCTGGGTGGGTGAACTGGAGGTGGGAGTGCTTGCATTACTCATAATGAGTGCTTGATGGGACCGCGCCCCTAGCACCTCTATCCTGGGTGGCTCAATGGAACAGACTCAAGGAAGTCTAGCTTGAAAGGCTGTAGAAGTAGCTAAGCTTCTGGTTGAATGTGCTTTAGGTTTTGAGCACAGCTGTTTTTTCAGAGATGACAGAAGAAAGCCATCTAGATAAGGTCACTTTTGAGACAGGAAGGCCTTTCTTGTTATCATGAATTGTTTTGTTCTGTCCAAATAATATCTGAGTTGAGATCAATGGCTTGATTCAAATTAGTCTTTTGAGGCTTATAGGGCAAAAAAGGTTGTGGAAGACCAAATAGGGGGCGAACCTCCTGGTAGAGATTTTAAGGAAAGCTACTAGGATGTCTCAAGGAAGGAAGTGAGCAACCATGCTGTGAGGTTGAGAGAAGGGATAGACCGGCAGCTGACCGATTCAATGAGAATCAATTTGGCTCTCAAACGGTTGCTTTCTGGACAACATCCATTGAAGAAGCATGGTGGAAGCGAGCAGTGAAAGAGAGTAATGGCCGCAGCCATGAGGCCCTTTTAGGCCTAACCCATTCTACCTGTTCCTCTTGTTGGCCAGAATGTGATCCTGACATGACTTGAATGTCCTGCTCACACCTGGTCAACGCTTCTTCCACTTGAGGGCCAAACAAAGCTGACCCATCAAAGGGAGAGTTTGACGGACTTTTAAAGGGATCTGCAGAGCAAGGATATCCCTCTGAGTCTGGTGAAGTGATTAGTAGTTCAGCAGCTTAACGTGAAGGTCGGCTGAAGAGAATATCCAATTACTATATCTATCCATCCCATGGGAGTCCTGATTAGGACTGCAAGTTCTTCTAGTGGCAGCCACCACCATGGCATCAGCGGACACCTTTTAGAGGAATTGCTTGTCCCACGTGGGCAGTAAAAAATTTTAGAAGGCCCTAGAGGACTCCCTCACAGAGTCAGGTCATCCTCAGAGGGATTATTGGTGGGCCAGTTTCCTCTGTTCTAGGGAGTTCTGTCTGTGTCGACAAGGGAGACATCCATCCTCTTTGGGGATCCTCTGGATCAAGTCAGTATCCTGAAGTGATAGACGAACTGCAAATGGTGGTGACTAACAGTCGCTGTTGAGAACGGACTATGCAGCACGCAGCCGCGCCTGTGCCTGTGGATTTAATACTGACCAAATTCTAAATCATGGCTCGAAAGTCTGAAGATCAGGGTGATGGCAGCCCCATGGCTCCGCCCAAGAGAGGGGAGAAGGAGGCCAGAAGCTCGGGCTCCGGGCGGCTCCACTCCAAGAACCTTCCTCAAGGAACCGGAGGAGCCTAATTTTAAACCAGAAGTTTAGTCTGAGCGGCCCAACCCTTTCGCAGGAAAGCTTTTCCCACGAACGGCGTTGGACTTTAGACATGGTGTAAAATACACACACACAACACCCGTCCAAGAAATTATATTATATTATCCCAACAGGAAAGACTAAACTGTCAATAAACACACACACACACACAACCAAGGGGATGGGATGGAGAAGATCTGACTAAAGTTTTTTAAGGAGACAGAAATTTTAGTCAGGAATGGGACAAACCAGACTAAAACTATTAAAATTAAGTTAAAGAGAGAAAAAGGGCAAAAACAGTAATGTATAAATCACTTACCAGGAGGTAAAAGAGGACCTCAGAGCCGCTAATTAGCCTGGCCTGCAATCAGATCTTGTTGTATCATGGGATAATCACCTCGGGCTGGGCTGCTGCCTCGCTGGTAAAAGTGACTCGAGCTTAGCAGTGGAGGATCGGGTCCCAACCCATCAGGCAAGAATGAAGGCAAGCAAGAATGAAACATCCTGGGTTTTCCCCCATAATCAACTGCCTGAACAATGGATCTTGCCATAGCCACCATCTCAGTTGGAAACAAAGTCAGAGACTGTTGCCTTGCAAAGTGGTGGGTCGTCTGTCTCTTTTTACATGCACTACACTAGTGGCAGAATCTCCTGGGGGGAACATATCAGAACTGGCAACAGATAATAAGCCCCTGACTTCCCATGTGCCTAAAGAGTTTGGTTCTCCCATACCTGATGCAGGCAGTCTCAGAAGATGTCTCTGACCCTCCTGTCACACACAAACCAACACCACACCAATGGATCTGGAGGCAAAAGAAGACAAGTGGTCTGACAGCCTGCTCAATGCTACTGTGGAGTCACAAGCTATATGCTAAGGCATATTTCTTTATTTATTTCTATGTTTTTTTAGGTGCACAAGACAAGGGGGTAGATGGTAGGGGCATGATATCTGACTCTATCTAGTTAGGGGACAAAACTAACCAGATTGATACCAAAACTGGCTGTATGGTCACGCCAGTATAAAACGGACTAATCCCACTATTTCCCCTCTAAATAGCAATCTGAAGTCTACTTCTGTAGGGATACTATTCTGAACAGCGCAATGAGTAAAATGACAGTAGTTTCAATAACACAGTTCAAAGCAAAAAATAAATGTCACAAAATTTCCCCAATTTTAATAAATAAAGGCTAGTCAGTGCCAAATGATTAAAAACAGCAAAAAACACCATTGTAAAATGAATAAAGTATAAACTTATGAAAAATTCCTATCACAAATGTTTAACATACAAAATAGTGCCAAAATCAAAATTTAAATGTTTAAAATGCTTTAAACCTACTCAATTACCTCAAATAATTATAGCCCAAAAGAAAAAAAACCTGCAAAAACAGCGAGTTTTCCTGTCAAAACTATCAAATGAAGCATTTAATCAACAGGCGTAACAGATGTGATTAACTTGCAACTATGGAAGCATGAAGCAATTACAGGAACTGTACTAAAATGGAGTTGGTACAGAAACTCAGTTAAACATTCATCAGTAGCCATTAAACACAATACAAGGGTTAAAAACCCACAGAAACCAAGAATTGGCTTAAAATAAATCTTACACTGTAGGCAAATCAAAACCCCAAGGATATGCAATTTCCCAATCTGAAAAATTAAAATATACTATTCTAGCACTGGTAGAAAAAGGCAGAGGAAGGAAATATAACCCAAAATAGATACTTATCTAAACTAAGCAGCTGAAGAGATCCAGAGTAAAGGAGCAGTCTTCTAAGAGATCTTTCTCTTACTTTGGTACAGTTGCACCTCCACTTTCACTAATCCGCTTATTTGCGAATTGCCAGTGCACATCCAGACACAGACACACACACATACACACACACACACACACACACACCTGGAGGCAAAATCTAGATTCTCCACTTTTCAAAACACTGTGCTGGATAATTTCAATTTTCAGTACAAATCTCCAGTAAAAGCTCATCATCCATGTGATCTCCGGTTTATCATCTGTATGAATCTCCCACACAGAATACACAACAAATCTCCTCTGCATTTCTAGGAAATGCAAGACTGCTGCTAGCTGATGCTGTATGTGTTGACTGCACTTCCAGGAGACTGACTGTCGTATGTTTTGGCTGATACTGTATGGAGTTACGAGGCCTGATTATTACTTGCAATTCTTTGGACTTCGCTGGTGTCGCACACCTAAGGCTCGCAAAAGTGGAGGTGCAACTGGGCCTGAACAGCAGTCCCTGTACTGCCAGATGATTGGTTCGTCATACCCACAGACAGGCAGTGGGAGGAGCTTTGACAGACTGCCAAAGAAAGGGTAGCAGGGCACTACTACCCATACGCCAGAAAGGCACTGTGTTTGCTAAACATCCTGAATTGATAATGAATATCCACCAAATGCACTGTATATTTTTCTTTGTTTGAAAAATTTGGAAAGAATACTGGTAGAATGATCATTTGTTTAAAATTCACTTCAGAGGTCATTTTTGGGAAGAAATGAGGATTAGTTTGCAAGGAAACCCTATCCTTGTGAAACACAAGGAAAGGAGGTATGCAAGACAATGTTTGCAGCTCAGAAATCTTCCTAGATGAAGTAATTGCTACTAGAAATATTGTTTTCCAAAACATGTCAGGTCCACTGAAGATGTGGGCTCAAAGAAAGCCCTAGTTAATGCCTGTAACATGACAGTAATGTCCCACTGAGAAACTGGATCCTAAATTGAAGGTCTTAGGAGAAAGGTTCCCTTCTAAAATTCACTAGAAATTTTCAAGGAAGCAATGGAATATTGATTTTGGTCCACAAGGAAATTAGAAATGGCTGCTAACTGCACTTGATGCTTGAGAAACTAGCACCTTTCAGAAACAATTCCACTAAGAAAGCTAAATTAGATGGTAGTAGAAAAAGGTCCAAACCTTTGGAAGAGGCCCATATGGTGAATCATTTTCATTTGCTAAGTTAAATGTTCCTAATGTTTGTTTTTTGTGAGGATGACAAAATATGAATACCTGTAGAAGACAGTCTGGCATCTCTGGTCACCATTAGAATTAGAGAGACCATGCGGTCATTTTCAGGGTTTTTATGTCTTGGTGAGGCTGACTGGATGGATGAAGCAGAGTGTATTTCAGATGAGACCAGAGAAAGGGGAAGCAAACCCACAGTGGCCAACAGGGTGCAATGAAAATTACTTTCTTCCTTGGACCTCATGGCTTTCTGAAGAAATTTAGTTATCAGAAAAGGGTAGAAAGGCATATAAGAGACCCAATGGCCAACTGTACACCAGAGCATCCTTTGGCGACTGTCCCTGTGGGGAAATTAGGGCAAAGCAGCTGCTGCATTTGTTGTTTGGATGGGAGGTGAAAAGATCACAGCAAGGCTAGACAGAGCAATTAAAACATTATCACCACTGACTGACTGAGGGATCACTTGTGGGGCAGAAGAATAGACTTGCTCAGTTTGCCCACTAGAACAAGACCCCAAGATGTGCACTGCAATCAGAAGGCATTAGGAAGACATTACCCACTGCCACACTTTCATTGCTTCCTGGAATAAAAAGTATGAGTGGGTTACTCCTTGGTTGCTGATATACTAGAACACCACCATGTTATCCATCTGGATGGATATCACCCCTCAGGGAGGGAGTCCTGAAATGGCTGCAACGCTAGGATGACTGCCCACATTTTCAACACACTGATGTCAAGACTGACCTGTGTCAACAACCATGTACCTTGAGCTATCTTCCCTTCATAATGCCCTTCCCACCCTAGAAGGGAATTGACTGTGGTTGCAGTGGCTATCAGGTGTGGTAGGATGAATAGTTAACCTCATGTTACTATTAGTAAGGTCAACCAACAATGGATGTGGTTCATGCATACTGGAGTCAGATATACTGGGGTATAAAGAGGCTGATACATCAAAGACCATTTGAACTGAAAGTGTCCACTGCAGGGCTCTCATGAAGAACCTTGTCTAAGATACTAATGTGATTGATGAAACCATAGAGTCCAATATTTGAAAGACAAGTCTTACTGGAGGGATAGAATGATAAAGGACCTCTGAAACCATTTGATGTACAGACAGAATTCTGGATTGCAGAAGTCGGGCTATCTGAGTAGTTGAGTCCAATTGGTATCCTATGAACTACTGCTTGTGTTGGTACCAGCTGGCTTTTGGCAAATTTGCTTGTAACTCCCAAGCACTGTGTTAGATGGAGCAAGAAATCCCTGCACTCAGTACAGCCCTGGTAGATGTAGTGAAGAGCCAGCCATCCAAACAGGTGAATACCTGTCATAAAATTAGTGAACACCCTGTGGGCTGTGGTGAGACCAAACGGTAGTGCTCTGAACTGAAAGTGACTGGCTCTCATCTGGTAAAAGGGAAATCTGGACTGCCCTGCTACCTTGATATGATAGCATGCACCCTGAAGACCTATAGAGCATATCCAGTCATCCTTCCTTAAAAGAGGTACAATGGACTGAACCATGACCATCCAGTATTTTGTTTGTTTCACAAACTTGTTGAAGTACCTTATGTCTGGAATGGGCCAGAGGTCCCCTGTTTTTTTTTTTTGTTGTTGTTGTGGCTGATAATTCCATCTGGCTGGGTGGAATGGGGGATTCTCTTTATCATCTGTGGAGGGGAAACAAAGGGAATAATATATCCTCTACACCCTGAAATCTTGAGTGATGACTGACCATGCTTGATGGTGCAGGAATAAGTACTCCCATCCCCAACTGCCTCCACAGTGTGGAAGTCAGACAACCATTCAGGAGCACTGGAAAGGCTTCTTGGTGAAGGGACTCTGGAATCCTTAATTCTGTGGTTCACCTCTGCCCCTGGGGTGATGTCCATTAATTAGAAGTTATGTACCTACCATAATGTTCCATGTTAGTTGTCTTCTTCTCGCCTTCTTTCTTGCTGGATGGGTTCGGAGCCGATCCTCGGCTCCATTCTGCCACTCTAAAAGCTCGAGAGCTAGTTCCACCGGCTCGAGGCTCCCCTATATCCCACAATGCTAGGCGGTAACTCCTCAGATCTCGTTTGAAAGCTAAGCCCAGCAAGTAAATTCCATAAAAGGAACAAAAGAAAACTCCTCTAGGTCTGTCCTGGCTAGGGGGAAGGAGGGTGGGACACAAGAAAGAAGGCGAGAAGAAGACAACTAACATGGAATGTTATGGTAGGTACATAACTTCTAAATGTTAAGTTGTCTAGCTCGCCTTCATTCTTGCTGGATGGGACCGCGTCCCTAGCACCTTGTCCCGGGTGGCCTATCGGAACAGACTCTTGAGTACAGTGGAACCAAAGTTGGCTCGGTCTCTAGAGGCCAAGTCCAACTTATAATGAGAAATGAAGGTATGGGGAGAAGCCCAAGTAGCTGCAGAACAAATCGAATCAATAGGCAGCCTATCTTGGAAAGCTATAGAAGTGGCTAAAGCTCTAGTTGAATGAGCCCTGGGTTTGGATGGCAACTGCTGATGTCTGATCTCATACACAAGGGTAATCGACGAAGTAAGCCATCTAGAGAGAGATACTTTAGAAACTGGAAGGCCCATTCTACCTTCTGCATAAGAAACAAACAGTTGATCAGACTCCCTGAATTGTTTGGTCCTGTCTAAATAGTACCTAAGTTGGCGATGAACATCTAAACAGTGTAACTTTTGTTCTGACCTATTAGAATAATTAGGGAAGAAGACAGGAAGCTCAATGGTTTGATTCAAATTTGCCAGTGAAGCTACCTTGGGCAAAAAGGATGGGTTAGTATGTAAGGACACCCTATCCTTATGAAACACAAGATAAGGGGGTTGACTACACAGAGCATGGAGTTCAGAGACTCTTCTAGCTGAAGTGATAGCTACTAAAAAGAGTGTTTTCCAAGATAGTAGCTTTATTGAACATGAAGACGCAGTTTCAAAAGGGGAGAAGAATTAAGGATGTCAGAACCAAGTTGAGATCCCATTGAGGAGGAGGATCCCTGATTGGTGGTTTGAGGAGAAAAACTCCCTTTAAAAAGGCTTTGCAGAGTTTGCGAGACATAATGGAGGACTCTGAGACTCCAACATGAAAGTTCGATATTGCTGCCAATTGAACTCTAATGGTAGATGGAGACGAACCTGAGTGGAAAAGTTCGGCTAGAAAGTCTAGAACTGATTGAATGGAAGCAGTGAAAGGATCTATATTCTTTGATTGCGCCCAATAGGAAAAACGTTTCCACTTGTTATGATAAATCTTCCGAGTGGAAGCTTTATGACAGGCTATCAAAATATCTCTAACTGAGCGAGATATCCGAGGAAGCCTGGCTAGAGTTGGAATTGGAGGAACCACGCTGTGAGGTTCAGAGAAGGAAGGGAGTGGTGCAACTGACCCGACTGATGGGTCAAGAAGTCTGGAACTGGGTCCAGATGCCAAGGTTGCTCCAACAGATAACGGTGGAGAAACGGGAACCAAACCTGTCGAGGCCAGTAAGGGGCTATAAGGATCAAGGAAGCTTTCTGAGCGATGGCTTTCTGTATTAGCTGAGATATCAGTGGGAAGGGAGGAAAAGCATACAGAAGTCCCCAGGGCCAATCGTGTACTAGAGTGTCTCTGCTAGGGTGGCCTGGTTGGGGAAAGAGGGTGAAAAAATCGTCGCACTTGCTGTTTTGGGGAGTAGCGAAAAGGTCGCAGCAAGGCTGGCCCCACTTTCGAAAAACTTTCTCCAACACTGAATTCTTCAGAGACCACTCGTGAGGCATGAGAATAGCTCTGCTCAATTTGTCTGCAATCACATTGGACTTCCCGGGAATGTCCGTTGCTACCAGAAACCGCTGAGAAGAAATTGCCCATTGCCACAGTCTGAGTGCCTCTCGACATAGGGGGTAAGATCTGGTTCCGCCTTGTTTGTTGATGTACCACACTACAGACATATTGTCTGTCTGAATTGCTATAGTTCCCTTGGGAAGAGAGTCTTGTAAGGCTTGCAACGCTAGAAGCACTGCTCTCATCTCTAGGACACTTATGTGCAAGTGGCACTCGAAAGGTTGCCACATGCCTTGGACTGTCCTGCCCTGGTAATGCCCCCCCCACCCGATCAGGGAGGCGTCCGTTGTCACTTTAGCAACCGGAGGGGAGGGGATGAAAGGTCTCCCTAGGTGGAGCTGGGGAGATGTGATCCACCAAGAGAGATGATTCCTGCACGATTGAGTTATCCGAATAGGATGGGACATTGGAAGTCGTTGGAAAGACCATTGTGTGAAGAGCATCCATTGTAAAATTCTCATATGGAAGCGAGCTAATGGTAGAAGAGGGATGGCCGCCGCCATAATCCCTAAGACTTTCAGGATCAATCTGGCTTTGAGTTTGTTGCTCTGCAAGACAAGAGAGACCTGTCTGTGTATGTCTACTATTCTCTGCTCTGTGAGTCTGGCTGACATGTTGACTGTGTCTAGATTTGCGCCTATAAAAGTAATAACACGACAAGGTGACAAGACAGACTTTTCATAATTTATTGAAATGCCTAGTGCCTGACATGTGTGAAAAGTGTAGTCTCTGGCGAGAAGCAAGAGATGCTTGGTGGGGGCTGTAAGGAGACAGTCATCTAAATAAGGAAACACCTGGAATCCTTGTCGTCTCAGATGAGAGGCTACCACTGCCATGCATTTGGTAAACACTCGGGGGGGCTGTAGTGAGACCAAAGGGCAGGGCTCTGAATTGGAAATGACTGGTTCCCTGCCTGAAGCGGAGGAACCTCCTGGAGCGTCGACTCATTCTGATGTGATAGTACGCATCCTGGAGCTCTATCAAGCACATCCAGTTGTCCCGCCCCAAAAGGGGTAGAATGGACTGTAGCGTGACCATCCGGAACTTTGTTTTCTTGACAAACTTGTTCAAGTTGCTGAGATCCAAAATGGGTCTCCAGTCCCCTGTTTTCTTTGGAACCAAAAAGAATTTGGAGTAGATTCCGGATCCTGTTTGGTCTGCTGGAACTGGTTGAATGGCTCTTTTTGCAAGCAGCTTTGAAATTTCTAATGCTGCTTGCTCTCTTTGACTGGGTGGAATGCCTGGAAGGGATTTTTTGGATTGCTTCGGAATGAAAAGGAATGTGATTCTGTAGCCTTCGGAAATGATAGACTGTACCCACTTGTCTTGAGTTAGGGATAGCCAGGCTTCTGGGTACAGCGATAACCTTCCCCCGACTGCCTCCGAAGGTGGACAGTCGGGCAACACCTCAGGGATGCTGAAAGGACTTGTCGGAAAAGGATTCTCGACTGCCCTGATTCTGCGGGCCCCCTCTGCCTCTAGGATGGCGTCTACCATTATTGTTCCCCCCTCTGCCTCTAGAGGGGAATCGACTCTGTGCGTCAGGCAAATCTCCCCGAGATTGTTTGCGGAACCACATCTTTCCCCCCTTCTGGCCTTTGGGGTAAGGCCTAGAAGGAGTACAAAAAAGGACTCCGACGGCAGAGAGAGTTTTGCCATCAGTCTCGCACCTAGTCAGGGTTTCCTTCACTTGAGGACCAAAGAGGGATGATCCATCAAAGGGGGAATTAGTGAAGGATGCCTTGAAAGGGTCCATAAAAGTAACATAGCCGCATCCAGGCGTGCCGACGCAAGGCTACACCTGTACCTGCCGCTCTACTTGCTCCATCCGCCGCATATGAAAGGAGGCACATGGAGGAGTTAGTTATAGAATTAAGGGTTGCCAGCTGAGAGCTCATTCTATCCTGAAAACCCGCAGCTGTTGGGTCCTTTAACATTTCGCTCGCTTCCTTGAGCAAATCCCTCTGAAGACGAGTGAAATGACACAGGTAATTCAGCAATCGCATAGTAAAGGTCGCTGACGAGAACATCCGCTTTCCGTACCTGTCCATCGACCTAGACTCCTTGTTAGGAGGATGAACAGGCACCGAAGGATCGGCTAACTCCTTCTTGGTGGTCGCAGCCACCACCATAGCATCAACAGTGACGCCTTTGGTTAAAAATTCTTTGTCCTTGGGGGCAGTGATGAATTTTGATGGTCTCCTAGGGGTGGGTTCCACTGAATCAGGAGCAGCCCAAGCCTTCTTTGCCACCACTTGCATAAGGGGTCAAGGGAGGGACACCCAGGAGGTGGAAGGGCGAGAGCCAAACGCCTCAAGATACACTGATTCATCCTCTGAAGGGTTGAGGGCTGGCCAATTCCCCCTCTGTTTTAGGATTTCGAGGATGTCTGCAAAGGAGACATCTTCAGAGGGGAGCGAGGGAGCCTTCAGAATCCTCTAAATCAGTGTCAGAGGTGACAGACTCAGGGAGTCCATGTGCTTCCTCTTACACTGCGTCTTCCTAGGGGGCTCTCCTACCGGGTCAGGAGAGGCCTCGGAAGAGGAGGAGATCCCCACTGGGGAAACTTGAGGAGCTGGCTCTCTACAGTCGGGGATGAGAGAGTGAGCAGAAATCACCGGAGGCACCGTGGAGGGAGGGGCAGAAGGAGCCGACTGTGGAGTTGAACCTGGTTCTAACACGCTCCTCATGACCTCAAAGGCACCCCTGTCAGGCAGAGCCAGAGGTCTCTGCTCCGAAAAGCTGAAAACCTCCCCCGGCACCGACAAAGATGGCTCAGAGGCCGATGTCGGAGCCGAACTCACCAGCGCCGAAGCACCAAGAGGAAGAGCGGGGTCGGACAAGGGTCCGATGCCACTCGCCCGAGCCGGCGAGGGAAGTCGGCTGAGATTCCTCCAAGGAAGACATCGGAGCAGACGACAGCACCGAAGACAAAGGTATCGGTTCCGACGCCACCACAGTCTCGGGTCTGAGCCGCCCCGGCTCCGAAATCAAAAGAGTCAGAGGAGGAACATTTTGAGTAATGGGAATAGTTCTCGACTGTTGAGTCAGACTTTGAAGCATCTGGGCTAGTGCCTCGGACTTAAGAAGTCGACTCACTACTCTCTGAAGGTCATGATCCGACAGTCTGGAAGACCTAGAGGAGTGAGATCTATGGCTCCGTTCAGACAGCAAAGGTGATGCTGGAGCCAAATGAACAGAGCCGATAGATGGAGATCGGGACCTCTTTCTAGATGTCGGTTCCGACAACTTGATCGGAGCCGACTCAGTTATGTCTTCCTTGGCTCCGGCTGGAGCCGAGGAAATAGTAGGGGCAAATGTTCGAGATTCATCGGCTCCGGCCAGAGCCGATGTTCGAATAGCCTTAGGACCCCAGAAAACGGCTCAGAGACCGGAGCCGAAGGTCTGGAAGGCTTAGAGGGTTTCCTCGAGGATTGAGTCGAGGGACCCTCAGGCTTCAATAAGCCCCTTAATATAAGTTTATTTTTTCGCTCCTGCAGGACTCTAGGGCTGAAGCCATGGCAAACAGCACATGAGTCCTGCAGGTGCTAAGGTCCCAGGCAGTACACACAAGAAGTGTGACCGTCTGTCAGAGACATCTTCTGACAGCACGAGTCACACTTCTTAAAGCCTGAGACCTTTGAGTCCTTAGACATGTCTAAGAAGAGAAGTGTAACCACACAAACACACACACACCGATTACACTTATTAGAAAATAATTTAAACTAAATTAAATTAAGTTAGTTTAGAAGTAATTTAGACAAATAAATCCCTATAAACACAGTCACTCACTACTAGGAAGGGAGGGACTGGGCCTAAACAAGGGAAATTTTCTAGTGAGTTTTTGGAAAAGGGGGGAAAATTACTGGGAATGGGATGGAACTACTCACTGTATAAAACTATTTAGAAAAACTAACTTAAAAAGGGGAAAAAAGCTAAGAAATAACTAGTTTCTTTTCAAAAACTAACCTGAGCCGGTAGGAACGCACCTCGATCGCTGTAGCGGCAAACGAGATCTGGGAAGTTACCGCCTAGCATTGTGGGATATAGGGGAGCCTCGAGCCGGTGGAACTAGCTCTCGAGCTTTTAGAGTGGCCGAGTCGGAGCCGAGGATCGGCTCCGAACCCATCCAGCAAGAATGAAGGCGAGATAGACAACTTAACATTGTTACTTTCCCTTTCTGCTCCAGGGGACTGGTCTGTCAGCAGAAGCATCCTGGCAAGAATCCTGGGAATTTTGAAACCACAATTTTTCCACTCTTTTGGCTCCAGGAAAAGTCTTTCGATGGGTTAAAAACTGAAAGCCAACTGCAGACAGGGCCTTGTCCTTCTGTTTGCTTCTGGCACACTTATTTAACTTTTGGTCCAAAAATGGTCGAACCATCAAAGGAAGCATTGATAAATGATGTCTTGAAGCCTTCCATGAAATCAAATTGGTGCATCCAGGTGTGTCGATGAATAGTGACGCCAGTACCTGCTATCATTGCTGTGCCATCAGCTATGTTAGAGGGCAGATGCACAGAAACTTTGGTTATTGACTGTAAGGTAGATTGCTGTGACTCCACTGATTTTTGGATGTCCACAGGCAAATTACCTGACAGGGACTTCAATAGTTCCTTGGTCAAGTCCCTCTGGAAGCGAGTCATGTGAGCCAAGTAGCTCAGCACTCAGACTGAAAATGTTGCTGAAGTGTACGTCCATTTCCTAAATCTGTCCAACACCCTAGGTTCTCGACTGGGGGATGAACAGATGTGCTCTCCTCTGACAGCTCCTTTTTGGTGGCTTCTGCAACAGTCATGGCACCTGCTGGGGGACTCTTGCTACCATGAAACTTGTTTTAGGGGCAACTAAATCTTGTCTGGTTTACATTGGATCAGCCCCACCACATCAAGTTCCTTCCAGGCCTGCTGAGGGACTTGGTCTACTAACTCAGAGGCTGTGACCAACCAGGAGGTAGATGAGCTAGCCCCAACTGCTTCAAGGAATACGGATTCCTCTGGTAAGGGGCTTTGGTGGACCAACCCTCACTTTGTTTAACCAATTCCAAAATAACTCCAAAGGTAACATCTTCCAGATGAAATCATGGGGAATGCTCCCCTTCATTGAAATCAGTATGTTCCATGACAGACTCTGAAGATTAGTCTAAGTGCCTTCTCTGCCAGGCCTGTTTCCTATGGTTCTCCCTGATAAGGACTTCTGGGGAAGGGTTGGAAGTGGAAAGGGAGCTCTCTAAGAGAGAACCCTCAAGGCTGAGTAAGGCCAACTGCCCCTGCTAGACAGGATGAGTGGACACAGTTACAGAATCCACAGGTAGTCAGGATGGAACTGAGTAAGATTGAGACACCTCCTCTCTAGATCTGGAGAGGACCCTCTCAAGACCTTTGAAATGTACCTCCCCGACCTAAGGAAATCAGAGATCCAGCCTTGTTCTGAGACTGACAATATGGCCAAACTGTCCAGAGCCAAAGCACCGACAGGCAAGGACAGCTCTGAAAATTTCACAGTTGACCCTCACCCTGTGCCTTGTCTTAGACACTTTGGCTCCTAGAACCATCCTAATCTGATAAGGCCAGAGTCGAGAGGATGAGGGAAATAGAGCTGAAGTTGATAACTCTGTCAGCTCTGATGCAGGTGCTATGTGAGAGTAACTTGGATCCATGGGTGCTGGATCCAAAAGTTGAACTGGCACAGGAGAAACTAATGAATGGGGCAGTAGGGACCATGCCGGGAGCCACCGGAGGGGTAGGCACTGGGAGAACTCCCAGCTGGATATGGGTCCAGAGGAACTTCCACGTCATCCTGTTGATGTTGGCTTGGAGCAGACTCCAGGAAGATTGGAAGGACCTCAAGGAAGAAGCCACCAATGATGGTAAAAGTGAATGTCAGGATTTCTTCTTGTAAAAATAATGAATGGAGCCTATGGCTAGCTGGCTCTGGGAAGAAGTGACAGAGTGGAGATGGGGAATGAATCTAAAGAACCTTAGCTGAAGAGGGATCCGTACATCTCAGCATCTTTTGTGTTAGGCAAGCTAGGCTTGATGGATCCTGAGACCTCTTCCTCAACTTTTCTACATGACTTTACTGTTCTCTTTCTTTCTTCTTAATTCTGTTTCTACATCTCCTTGTCCTTACTTGCCCTCACTTTGTCAGACTTCTTATAGGCATGAGAGGACGTTTTAGAAGCAGAAGGAGCTGATCCTCCTACTTGGGCGGGCTTAAGTACCAAGTTGTCTCAACATCCAGTGAGGGCCTTGGCCCCAAAAAAAAGGCAGAGGCCTTGCACTCATCTTCTATGTGAGCTACACCTAAGCAATATACACAAAGGGAATGAGGATATTAGGACAGAATTCTGTGCCTACAAGCTGTACATTTTTTAAACCAAGAGGTCTTAATTTGACATGTCATCTAAAAGTGGCAAGAGTAAACATCAGTAGGAAAAACACTTTCCTAAAGAGAAAACAATCCAGTTTCAACAAAACAACAACCAGTAAGACTAACCACAGACATACTAATACTATCAACTAACTATTATGCAAAGGTAATAAACTTTCTTTCTCAACTTCCTTAACAAAAAAGAAAGAAAACAAACAATTCCCCACAGAAAAGGATGTCACTAATTACCAAGCCCAAGGGGAAGGACAACAGAAAAGTTAAATATCTAAGCAGAAAGCAGCTAAATAGGTGAATAAAAAATGGTTATCTAAACAACAGGATACAGAGCCATTGAATTGCATCTTGATTCAAGTGGCAAATGAAATCTGAGGTAACCTGAGGACCAGAGGAAGTTATGGGTAGGAGAGGAGTCACAGCCCTGTATCCAAGCTCTGTAAATAAGCACCAAGTTTGGATCTGACAACCCATTTGTTGAATCTGAAGGAAAAAGCAACATTGGATCAGAAAAACAGAATACATCTCTGTGTAGGTAAACTAATAGCTGATAAATTATTACTACAATAACACAGGGTAACAAAGGAAAGGAAGAGAACAAATAAAATGCCACCACAGTAGAAATGAACGGAGAAAGCTATAAAGCAACTAAGACAAGAAGTATTACTGTTAGAAGGCTTACTTACACCTTGCAATGCTACATTCACTGAGTAGAAGGTGGTCAACAATTTAATGAGACTCACCGCACTGTACTGTATTGTGTGAGTTGGGAGTACACTTTTTTTTTGGGGGGGGGTCTCCTTTTCTTAACTGTGGTGTAACTGTGGAGCTGGTATTTATATTTTAGTGGTGTGGGGGGATTGCTCCCCACATCAGGAAGTTGAGGGGACTTGCATTTTTTATGTTTTTTGGCTCACAGTTTTCAGGATGTGATTTGTGATAAGTTGTGAGCTGAAAAAACATGCTTCACATTTGTTTAGGGGAACCCCTGTTAGAAGAAAATACAAAATTAACAGATCTTCAAAAATTCTTATTTATTGGCATTTACTTACCAAGTTAGTCAGACTGGACCTAAAAGTACCCCTTTTCAGCGGTGGCCTGGGGAGAAAAGCTCCAGTAGAAACATACAATTTACAATTAATGACTACACTTGTTGAGAATTATAAAACAATACAGAATCATGAAAGATAGTACAAAGAAGAATAGAAAGGCACAATACAGTTTTAAAACAGCAATGCGATATAGTGCAATTTTGAGATAATATCGTTTAACACCAAAATGATGGAGATGTAAAAGGAAAACATGTATGTAAAATACAAGGTAAAAAAAAATGTGCATCCATTACAATATATAAACTACTGAAAGGAGCTGAGATGCAAGTCGGTAGGCTGACAGTATGAAAAAGATGAGCTGAAGTGAGAAAAAGAAGAGATGAAACAAAACAGGAAAGATAAGTGAACAAAATACTGAAAAGGGGGAAGGAAACAAAATGTCGGTTATAGAGACAGTGAGTGTTATAGGTAAAAGGATTAGAAGAATGAAGGATGGTTGAGCACATAAGGATGTCTTGTGAAAAAAGTAGAGAGGTGAAAAGACCAGAGTGGGATAAGGAAATAGAAAGCTGAATTCATGTGATGTGCGACCTTTGAATTTTAATGGAAGTAGTAGTTTGCAAGTTCATAAAAAGGTAGATGCAGTAAAAACAACACACATTATCAAAATAGATCAGTATTTATCATACAATATTTCCAATAATATAATAAACACATCAACACAAACAGAAAAACTTAGAAGGTATGTAGACAAATATAAAGATAAAGTAGAAAACAAGCAATTCACTGATGACCCAGAAAGGTTCTACAGAGAAATGGGAAATAAAGCAAAGGCAATAGCAACACCACCTAAAAAAAGAAGAAATCAGTACATTTTGGAAAAGTATTTATGAAGACCTTGCTGAACACAGTAAAGATGCTGAATGACTAAAAGAGTTACAAAAAAGTAAGAAGCCCTAATGTAGAAGATATGACATGGGAGGATGCAAGAGCCAGAGAAATTGAGGCAGAATTAAGAAAGGCTTCTAAATCGAACCCCCCAGGTCCAGATGCAGTACCTAATCTCTGGCTAAGGTTATTAACATCTTTACAGAAAATGTAGCCCTCAGTAAAAATTAATTAACATGTACACTCCAAGCAGTCACCACCCAGTTAACAGCAGGAAAAGCATAGGCATCCTAAGAACTGCAGACCAATAAATAGCTTGCATTCTGGCAATATACAAACTGTGGAAAACAAAAAGGACTACTACAGTAAACTATGTTGGAAAATAAGCAACGATAATAACAGAAGAAAAAAATCCAACATAGACATGCTCACTGATGAAGGGTAGATACTGAAAGCTTTGCACTTGTATGTTTTTTCATTAATAAATAGTTGAGTGTGTCTATGTTGGATTTTTTCTTCTGAATATACAAACTGTACACAGGAACTGATGCAGATATTTAGAGTCATTTAGAAAAAAAAACAGTTATGACAATAGACGAAAAGTCTGTGACAGACAGAGCTGCTTTCTGTTACCTGTTCATTTTGTTTTCTGTTTTAAGAAATCTGCTTGGCCTGGGTGGTTTTGTTCTGTGTGAGAGGTATACAAAAATGATCTAAACTGCACATTTCACGTTTTTTCAATGGTTAAATTGTCTCGAGTGATACTTAAATGCTCAAGTGAAATTATGGGCCTTTGTCTTTCTCTAAAACGATTTCAAGCCTACATAAAGCATGGCTGGTGATTCCCTGCTGGATGAGGAAATTACACCTATTTTTTTTTGTATACGACTGATAGAGCTGCTTTCTCTTACCTGTTCCATTCTGCTTTCTGTCTTAAGAAATCTGCCTGGCATGGTGTTTTTGCTCTATGTGAGAGGTAGATACTTAAACTATCTAGGCTGCACATTTCACATGTTTTTCTATTGTTTAAATTGTCTCTTGAGTGATACTTAAATACTCAGTGAAAATCTTGGCCTTTGCCTTTTTTTTCCATGTGAACCGGGGAAATAAAAAATATTTATTAAAGTTATGGGTAAGTGCTTTTGTCTTTTTTTTAAACAAGAAACATCTTTATTAAATTATCAATAATGACACTGGCAATCATATATTTATAGAAATGAACACAAACCAGATTGACACAATCCCAGTTGCAAGCATGTTTCATCACATACCATACTGACATAATTCTATTTGCAGAAATTATACATCACTTATAATATACCCAATCAGTCAGTCAAACATTACATAGCTCATTCAAATCCTGCCTTCTTTTAAAACTCATTCCTCCCTATGTAATTTGCTCCCACCTTTTTCTAAAGATCCCCCTTCCAATTGTTTTATATTTGTTATTATATTCACTACTTCTAGTACAGTTATTATACCATGACCCCCCATTAATATTCCAAAACGTGCATGCTGATTGGCCAGTGTGCACGTTGTAAATCGACTTATACTAATGGAAAAAGGTCCGGTCGCCCGGACTTTTTCCATTAGTATAAGTCTCTTTTAAAACACTGTCTCGCTATGTTAAAAGAGTTTAACATAGCGACACAGGTTTACAAAAAGCAACGGAGATCTCCGTTGCTTATTTTAAAGCTGTCTCGCTATGTTAAACCCATTTAACATAGCGAAACAGTAAAAAGCAATGGAGATCTTGCTTTCTCCGTTGCTTTTGGCCACAGCTCTGATGTACTGCGTAGGCATGCCCAGTACATCAGAACTGCCGCGGATACCAGACAGCTGCGGAAGGGCAGCAAAGAGGCATTATACAATGCCATTATTTAAGAAAAGTAATTATTTCTTTTCTTAAATAATGTCATATTATAATAGCAATAACCCACTTCTGGGTGTGGGTAATGCGGGATTTACCCACGGTTGTCTTGGTTTGGTCCCTCAGGAACAAACCACGCCAACCATGGGTAAATCCCACATTACCCACACCCAGGTGTGGGTTATTGCTATAGTACAGACTTTGATTTCCATTTTCTAGTAATTGCTTTTTTGGCATCCACCATAATTAGTCTGAGCAGGGCCTTACTACGTCTAGGCAATTCCGATTCTGTGTCATAGCTCAGAAAAATTATTTCCCTAGTTACATTAATTTGTTCACCCTGCATTGCTGACAGAGTAGTCTGCAGGGAATCTTTAAAGTCTGCCAACTCATTACATTCCCAGAAAATATGTTCCCAGTTACCTCTTTCTCCCCCATCCCACCTCCAACATTTGCTGTCTACCCAAGATAAATACTCTCTAGAGTCTACTTGGGTATAAAAATATCTGTAAAGATTTACGAGCAAAAATCCTAAATCTTCCAGATTTTGTTGCATATCTGGGACACACACATGTATCCCCTATTACTTATTCATGTGTTACTTATCCAATCTCTCTTCCCAATCCTTTCTAACCTCCTCTGATTGATTCTTACAGTTATCATACAAGATTTTATACACTCTTCTAATTATTCCTTTTTTAACGGCAGCTTCTGTTCTAGATGCTACTAAAAACTCTACCAGTGCTGGTCTGTCATTTAGGACCCCCCTGTTTCTTTCTCTTTGTCTATACTCTAATATCAATCCTTTATAGGGAAGGCAATCTCTAACTTGCACTCCAAATTAATTCTTGGATTCTTCCCATTCTATTACATTTTCCCATCTAGTTATTTGCTCCCAATACCTTGGTTCCTTTGCCAATAAATTCCATCCCCCTCTTGCCTATTGTCTGTAGCCCTAATTGCAGTTATCTCTATCGGCAGAATCTCGTTTCTCCACTTTCATGTTGGCTTGGATCTTAGAATACTTTCTGCTGCTTTATGAATATAATATTCTATGTGATTACTGTTACTCTTCTTAAAGGTGTGCATCCAAGATCCCAGTCTCTCCTTGTTCCTTTAGCTCCCCCTCTGTTTCATTATCATCCGTTTCCACTTTGAATTATAGTTTTCTGCTAGTTTTATGTATAGGAGGGCTTAATTGTGTTGCTCTGAAATACACCTTCAAATCAGGTAATACGCCTTGTCTATTGGAAGAATCATCTTATCCTACTTGACACTTGCTGTCTTCCCCTCCAAGGTAAAATCCTTCAGCTCTTTATTAATTGCTGTCCAGAACTTTTCTGGTTGATAAAAATATGCCTGACCTGTGTATAAGACTAAAGGGGATGAAAACATTTTAACTGCTTGTATTTTACTATCCATATCCATATAATAGAGCTTCCATTTTCTCAATGTTTGTATTATCTTTTGTTTAGTCTCTTCCCACATATCCTTACCTGTCACATTGGAATCATTTTTAATCCATACTCCTAGATACTTAACTGTATGATGTCCCCATAAATATGAGGATTGCTGAACCAATTTGTGTGTTGGTACATAATTTACCATTATTGCGTTTGTTTTAGCTTCATTAATTTTGTATCCCGGAAAGAGATGAAACTGTCTCAAAATGTTCCACAACACTGTAAAGTCCTTTTCTGGTTTTGTCAGGTATAAAATAATATCATCTTCAAATACAGCCAGCTTTTCTTGTCTACCATACCAATTATATCCTTGAATTTCTGTGTCCCTTACTTTCTTTGCCAATGGTTCTAAATATAATGCAAAGAAGTGAAAGACAACACCCCGTCTGGTTCCTTTGCTCAAACAGAAATTTTCAGAGAGGGTCCCACCCTCTTTAATTTTTGCCTCCACTTCCTCATCTATCCTTCTAATCAGCCTTATAATTTTATCAGGGAATGCAAATGCTTCCATTACCCTGCTCATAAAGTCCCAGTTTACTTTGTCAAATACTTTCTCTGTATTAATACCCACCAACAACAGTGGCATTTTCTTACATTCTGCTTCGCTCTGGATCATCAATGTTCTGTATTGTCAAATGTTTGCCTCTCCTCCACAAACCACACTGATCCACATCTATCAAGTTTGGCATCATTTTTTCCATTCTTTTAGCCATTATGGACATAGAGACTTTATAATCATGGTTAATACTGAAATGAGCCTGTATGAAGAAAGATCTGATGGATCATTACAGCTACTACTACTTTCTTCCAGGATGTTGGTACTTCTCTTTTTAAAAAACTGTTAAACAAACTACATTGGAAGGATAGAGCATCACTCACCTGGGACAGTTTCAAGCATCTAGCTGCCAAACACCTACTAGCACATAAATACTTATACTCTACACACAAATTTAATGTCCACTTTACTGCATTTTGGAAATCCCTTTCTGGTCACATTCTTGTTTGATATTAATATCTTTACTTTATATTAGACATGGGCTTCCTGAGGCATACAGTAATGGCCTCATGTATACTGACAACCACATACTCCTAAAACAAACAAATACCCTATGCGAAAAATGTAATAACACTATGAAATTGGAATCAATTCTCTCGTGACAACAAACAGGTTGTTACCACACACACTTCACCTCTCACACAAAATAACGTCATGACACAAACCAACATATGCAGAGTACTCAATAGGAGCCTACCAAAAGATCACAGACCTCCCAAAAGTAAACCACTTGCACACACTACTATGCAAATAGAAACTATTACACATAACACATTCACCAGTGCCTCAGGAAATAAGCCCCTAAGGCAAAACACCTCAAAACCTAATGTCTTGGACTTGGACGACTCCATAGTGAGACACACAGTTGTCCCCTCACCAGGCTGGACAAGGAGAATGTCATGATCAGCTGCCTGTCAGGTGCCAGGTCTGTCAAATCACACATGCACTCTAGTCACTCAACAAGTACCGTTATGAAGGATATAGAGAGACTGACATAGAGGCAGCCTTAGACAAATTAAGGGGAAACAAAAAAGAGAGATAGGACTAGGTACCCTAGAAGCTTTCAGGAAAATCTAAGAAAAATAAAGTGAGTACAGTGGAAGCAGATCCAATATTTTTTGTGACCAAATTTTCTCCCGTCGAAAATATTGAAAAATCTTGTGGATAACTTGTGGCCAGTAATCAGTAGGGATGAAACAGTGGGGAACGTATTCCTAGGAAAAAACGTTTTAGAAATTTAAAGGAGTTGTTAAAATCAAAGACTGAAGACACAAAGGGGAGTAGGAAGGGTGTTTTCCATTGTAGAGCATGCAAACTATGCAGTAAAATGAGAAATGTGGACGGTTGGAGAATAAATGGGAAAAGATTTTGGATTAAAGATTAATTTAGGTGTGATTCCTGTGGTGTAGTCTACATTATTGGATGTGGATGTACACCCAGGAAGTGGTATGTGGGTCAAACCAAAAGAAAGGTGAAATTGAGAATTTTAGAACACTTAGGTGATTTAAGAAATAGGAGAATGGAGAGCCCAATGGGTGAGCATTTTTGTATGGCTCATAGGGGAAACACTGATAGTTTTTTCTTTAGTATATTGGCACAGCCCTATGGGTGTGAGAATATGAGAGGAGATTAATTTAAATGAAAATTGATAAAGTTAGAGACAAAAAGTATAGTAAATTTAGGTATGTTATACCCAAGGGGTTAAATTTAGAAATTAACTGGGATGTGTAATATCCATGTCTATTTATTTATTTAATGAATTTATTAACAATTTATTGTCGATGTTATGTCAAAGGAGGTCAGAAAATTGTGAAAATGAAATTAAACGTATAGAAACAAAGTTGTGAGTGGTAGTATGTATAGAAGAAGAAATTATATGAAAAAGTACTGAATGAAAGGTAAAGCAATCGTGGAAGAAATATGTGGTGTAATGAATGCAAAAAATATTACGTACAGTGATTATTATTTAAGATTTATCACAGGCAGGAATCATTATGGAAAGTAATATAAAATAATGTATAAAAAACAATGTATAATGAAATTGTACATTATATTGAGTTGTGCATGTTTCATATTGCATGTATTGGTATTTATTGGGAGTACACTTTTAAGGTTTGGGTAGTAGTTGTTGAGACTTGGAATTAATTGAATGTATTTGAATTAATTAGCACAGTAATTAAGGGGATATAAAAAGGCTGCCAAAATTGTATGAAGTTATTCCTTAGAAGGCTGATGGAGCAGGGGTACCAGAATGAGACGAAATAAAGAAATTGCAGCTCCTGCGGTGCTTCCAGTTTATTTGAGGAGAGTTCCTGTGTTTTTGTGTTATCTTAGGGGGACTGCTGGAGTGTTTTTTCACTATGGACAAGGAGAAGGCCACAATCAGCTGTCTGTCAGGTGCCAGGTCCATCAAATCACACATGCACTCAAGTCACTCAGCAACAAGTACCGTTATGACTCTGTTATAGTCCATGTTGGGGTGAAAGATTTGCGATGTACCTCTTTGGAATATATGAATAGAGACATGACTGAACTCTCAGATTGTGTGTCCCAGGTAATTATGAGCCTAGGCCTAAGCAGCATTCTGCCTTCACCCAGGATGATGCCACAACATAAACAAAAATGACCAACTTCAACAATTAGGTTAGCTTGTGGTGTCAGTCCAGGGGGTTCCAGTACCTGTCAGCCTGGGAAGACATGGTCGATGGCCACACTGCTTTGCCAGTGATAGTCTGCACCTGTCTCCTCTAGGCTTTTGGATACTGGCAAAGGCACTTGCCTTCTCCACAGTGCCTTTAAAAGCAATGTAAAAACAACAAAATCCCTGATGTAACAAAATCCACTCCAGACAAACTCAAGGTTCTGCTGCTTAATGCTAGGAATCTAAACATGAAACTGCACTCCCTGGAAGCACTCCTCACCTTGGAAGATGCTGACGTTTGTACAGTCACTGAGACAAGGTTCAAGGATGCGGACAGCATCCCAGCTGTGCAAGGCTACAATGTCTTCCATACATTCAGACCTCAAAATGAGCATAAAAAAACAAAGGTACAGGTGTATCCATCTTCATTAAAGCCAAGTACAGCCTGAGACTGGTCAAACAGTACGACTCTCTTGAACTACTCCACCTCCAATTAATTATAGGCAAAATACCCTACCACATCATTGCTAGCTACAGGCCCCCCCACCATGAATCAAGAAAAACACGCTGCCTATCTGGACTTACTGGAGTCACTTGCCATACGACCCAGCATCTTAGCCATGGGACATTTCAACTATCTTTCCATAGACAAGGTGACAAACATAAGCATGAACGTGCTTGCCCAGAGGTTCCTGGACTTTGTCAGTACAGATGCACTGGAACAGATAGCCTGAACCCCCACAAGGAGCTCAAAAGTCCTAGACATAGTACTCATTATCATGTGATGCCCTCCCTGGTAAGGTCGGGCCATCTATCAGTCTCCTTCGAAGTAACTATTGGACCTGTCACCACTACATGAGCAAAAAAAAAAAAAAACTAAACTTTTCCAAAGCAAATTGCAGCTTACTAAGCAAATGTATAAAAAGTTTTATACCCACCGCAATCACAGACAATAATGACTCCTATGCAGAGTTGTTCACAAATGCCCTGTATAAACACTTCGGTAACTGTATAGACTTGGCTGTACCTGAATGGATTAAAAGTAGGTCCTTCCAAAAAAACAAGCCAATCTGGTGGACCTCAAGTATAAACAGATTATATAACAAAAGGAAGAAACTGATGTGTAAGAACAAGAGGGAACTGACTCAGCAGAGAAGAATTTCCTCCACAGCCTGAACAAGCAAAACAGAAATCTTATAAAGTCCTCTAAAGCTAATTATGAAGCTAAAATAGCAACCCTAGATAAGGATAATCAAAAAGAATTCTTTACCTACACCTGAAATCTAAAACGGAATGCCCAGCTATGTGCCGAACTGGTAGCAGATGGTACCATTCATACTGTACAGGAGGAAATTGCCAACCTACCAGCTGATAGACTTGGTGCAAACGTCACTACCATGTCCCCACCAGACATACCCCAAAGCACACCTGACACCAGTCCTCTGCCTAACATCTCCAGAGATCAGGTCATATCTGCACTCTCCAAGGTCAAAAACAGTCTCAATGGGACTGCATAGCATCCCAGGTTGCTTACTATACAATCTAAAATAGGACCTAGTGGTTCCAGCAGAGCGGAGAACAACAACAGTAATCCCCTTACATAGGGGGGCCATCAACCGCCCCTGGGAACTACAGACCCATAAATCTAACCAACCTTATCTGCAAGGCCATGGAAAGAATCATCAAGGTCCTTAACAACAAGGACATAGGCGACCTTCAAACTCTAGACCCAACCCAATCTGGCTGTGTTAAGGGTACATTATGCTTATTAAACCTAGCAGACTTCTTTGAAAAACTCACCAAAGTGTTAGAAGACAGTGCATACTGCCTATCTTAACCAAGCAAAGGCTTTTGACAAAATCCCCCACTTAGGTATCATTGAGAAACTTTCCCAGTTGGGGATTAACCCTTATGCCACTAGATGGGTAGCCAATTGGCTCACCGACAGAACACATACTGTCAAAGTTGCTGACTCCACTACTACCAGTAGACCCATCACCAGTGACATACCAAAAGGATCTGTGCTAGGCCCTTACTGTTTGGAATATATTTCTCGGAAGTCCAGGCTAAAATAGACAGCCTTTGGCTTACCGGGTTCACTGATGAATTGGGTCAAGTCACAGAGTAGCGCAATGATGTAAACATATAACAGGAGGGGCTAACACAGACCAAATGACTGGTGCCACAGCCACGGTCTAAAATTAAACGTAAAAAGTGCATTATTATCCCCCTTTGGCAAAATGGAATTCCTGCTAGTTACAGTATTGACAGCACCTCCCCCCCTTAAGTTCAAACCCAGTGATGCGAGATCTGGGAACACAAGTAGATAGCAATTTGAACTTCGATCACCAAGTTTCCACAGTGGTAAGGAAAGCCTTCTATGTTGTGCATCTCATAAGTAAGGGCATCGCATCCAGGTCTAAGGATGCTATAACTCCACTGTACTTGACCCTCATCAGACCATTTATAAACTACAATGCTCCCTTCTGCATGTACCTCACTAGACGCTTGCAGCAACTGGAGAGACCACAGAGGTTTCTCACCAAGAAAATACAGGGCGTCCACACCATGCTTTACATGGATAGACTGAAAGCCCTGTCACTATACTCTGCATCATATATGCTGCTGACAGCTGATTTGTGCCTGGCTTATAGGCCAGTTTCTGACTCTGCCCCAATGGAAATGTTGCACATCTGCAAGTCAAATGGCACAAGAATCACTCACTCTAGGGATCTTAACCTAGCTTGTGATATTAACAGAACATGCTGGAAAGACAGATGTATCACCCAGAGATTGCCACTTCTCTGGAATAAACTTTCAATTCGTGTGAAGCACAGCTCCTCACTAACCCTATTCAAGCACAGTCTAAACAAATGGATAGGAAACTGCAAATTCACTCCAGGGTTGGTATCCATGTCCCTCATGGACTGGGGTAGTCAGTGTTGATCAGACTCGCTCTGCAATTACATCCATCTAACCAAGGACAAGGTAACTCGGGATTAACATGACTATGCTTGTAGGGGCTCTAGTGCTGCTAGTCTAGTAACCTCCTATGAACCTATAAGTCATATGGAACAAAGGATATTCTATTGTTAAACAAAGTAATTAACAGAGAGCTGCAAAAAGGCAGAATCTAAATATGGCATGGAAAGATTACAAGTATTCAACAGCATGATACAGTCACAGATAATTAAATGCTTACAATTACTTTGCAGTCACCATGAAACACTGGAACACCACTTTACAGCTGAGTCATAACAAAGGGCAAATTATTATAGCAGGGATAAAATTTCTTAAGGGGATGTTACAGGATGATTCTTTGTCAGCACTTTTGCTTTGTCCTGCCCTTAACCTACAAAACTGTTTACATAACAGACTAGGTTATGGTTACAGCTTAATTTTAGAAGCCAGCTGTGTTCAACAACATCTAATCTATTTGCCGTGGATGATTTAAAACTGAAAAGCTCATCAGACAAGCATATGAAAGCTCTGTAAATGCCCTCGGGCAGATAGCCTAGTATGAACCTATGAACCTATGAACTACAAATGGTTAAAACTTTCCCAGATGATACACAATGACATTTGGGCTTGATAAATGTGAAAAAGTAGCATTTATAACAGGAAAGCTGCAGTACCAAGAAAATAGCAACCTAGGACAGGATTAGCATATAAAGGAGAGTGTGTATAAGTATTTTGGAGTAGATGACAGGTCAGCAATAAAACAAAGTGCAAACAAGAACAAAGCTTAGTAAGGAATACTATACTGAAAACTACCTCAACATCTACGAGTAAAATGAGAGATATAAATCACTTTGCTTTTCTTGTTCTTACAGCTTTGATGTACTTGACTGATCCCAAACAGCATTGAAGTCAGATGAACAAAAACAACAGTGCTTCTTGCTTATCAAATGATATATAAAAAAACAGTGCAAGCCAAGACTATGTACACCTCATTCTGAGGGAGGCATGGGCTTCTTTGAAATCGACTATATGTATACGTCTACTACAGTCAAAGGACTAAAGAAACATTTATTGACGTCATCAGAGCCAAACAAAGTGAAAGGTCAAAAGCAAGCAGAAAATAAGTGCATGATGACAGCTTTGCTTAATTTAGCAAAATCATGTCAGAAAAGCGTGAGAATGGAAATCAAACCAGATGTAGGTGAGAATCAGAAAGTAACAGAAACTGCAAAAAAATAAATAAAACAAAAATATAAAGAAAAGGATCACAAAAAAGAAAAAGAAATGGAACGATTATAGTGGCAAGTTCACAGAACTACTGTCCTGAAACAATAACATATTCATCAAGATTTGACACATGAACAGTTAAGGAAGATGAATTTAAACCAAAAGATGTGCGGCTAATAATGGTGACTCAAGACAGTTGGCTATGTACATGGTTTACAAAGTCTATAGAAAAACTGAGAGAAAAGGGCAAATACAGGTTCTGTAATACAGAACTGGAAACAGCTGCACATCTCATTGCTGGTTGTGATACAGCTGTGTCTAAGGGTCTGTACACTAAAGGGTACAACAATGTGGAAAACTGCTTCTTTGGGGATTGTGAAAACACTACAACATGCAAGTAGCTGAGAAGAACTTGAAACACGAACTACAAAGAAGACCATTATCATGCCAAACAGTTAAGAAAGTAGAAGCAAAGAAAACTAGACAGTGTAATTATGAAAAAAAGGACAAAAGCAGCATTAATCATTAAAATAACTACAACAAGCAATTATAGTGTCTTATGTACTGAGTAACATGCAGGTCATAATGCCCAGCAGGATGTGCATTACACTATGTAACTAATGCATGCCCAGTGGAGGTCCTCTACGTTCCCTGGAAGGGCCTTATTTACACAGTAGCAAATACCCTGGAGGGCATTATTTAGCTTGGAGAATGTAGTCTCTACTAAATTGTTTTTTTTTTAATTAATATATGTACACATATACAATACAGTTGAAGTAAAACAGTTCCTCTGCCTAATGCTTCATACTTAGTGTTGTGTATGTAAATGTTGTTGCAGGAAGTATTTTACGTCCAGATATAGGTCTGGTAATTGTTTAATGTCTAGACATTCTTTTTCACGGGCACACACATACAAACATTTAGAAGCAGTGTAGCTTTAAAAAAACATGATTAAACTTAATTGGTAATGCTACACATTAAAGGTTTCTTATCTCCATATGTCTCACTGTCCACATTTTCAAAGACTGTCCATATATGTTTACCTATTTTTATGCTGGGTCTGTTCCTCATAAAATTTGTGGTTTGCTGGCAAATCATTGGGGGACAAAGTCACTAAATACTGACATACTTTTTAGGTTTCAGACTTCACTTCCTTCAGAAAAATGCATGGTAAAACAAATCCTGTTATTCTAGCAACTTTTAAGTTTATAACAGTGACATTTAAAATCTGTCCCTATAGACTTTATCCAGATATCATGAGCTAAGAGACTGAGAGGTATGTATACCACTTAACTGCTACTCCCACTGCTCGATCACTCAATTTCTCTCTCTTTCATATGCATACACCCACAAACACTTCAGCTTTTGTACAAGCCAAGCACGCATACACTCCAAAATAAACACGCACACACACACAAAATTTTCTATTTTTTACATAATCACTTTTATTTGACGTGCTAAACAGCAAAAACGCTGCTTAGTGAGCGTAAACTAATGGCTTGCTCAATCTCACTCACACACACATACACACGCACACTTTTCATGTTTTTAAACATTCTCTTTTTTTTTAAATTTTATACTCGCTAAAGTGCTGCTTAGCGAACGTAAAATAATGGCGTCCATTAGCTTCCTTACTGTCTGAGCTTCATGGCGCCGTAATATGCTACATTGAAGTGTGCATGGGGACTCATTTTTCAGCAGGCATTACTCATATATAAACACCCTGCTGGAGAATGTTCGCTCTCCAATCAGGGTGCCAATGTATGGTTTGCTCATTCTGCAAAAACTCATAAAACACCAGGACTTGGACAATGTGAGATAAGGAGATGCAGGCAGCTCCAATAATAGTAGGAGCAACAGGACTAATAAAAAAACGATTTTCAAACATACTTAAAATATGCTACCAATACATGCGACCTGTATGAACTGCAGGAGGAGGCCATTTTGAGTACACTGTGGATGTTGAGAAGAGCATTATTGGCAAACATCAGAGACTGAAGCTATAATAATTTCTTGAACTCTAATCATACCCTGACTCAGGAATGGCTCCATTCCTGTCACAGCATTAGAAACTCAAAACATTTTGATAAATTAAAAAAGAGTAGGCTGTTGCGGAAGACAGAGAAGAAAATAATGATTTGTTATTCATCTCTCAGTTTTGGTTTAAGGATTTATGCTTCAGGCCAGTTATTTTACATTAAGAGGGTTTGTGCTTCAGGCCAGTTATTTTACATTAAGAGGGTTTGTGGTCTGCATTCTTGTGGGAGAAGAGAGTAGCATCTGCCCTTTTGAGCTGGGAATTGCTGGGTGAAGGCTTATTGTGTCAGTTGTTCTAAGTGTCTTTCTTCCAGTTTAAGCACTTGGGCTCCTAACCAGTTATTCTATACTAGAAAGATGTGTGGTCTAAACTCTCAAGGCAGGAGACGATAGTCTACAACCATCTAAGCTGGGAACTGCTTATTGTGCCTGTTGCTCTAAGTGTCTTTACTCTGGTTTAAGCACTTGGATTCCAAACCAGTTACTTAACATTAGGAGGTAGCATAGCCCAGTTCCAGGTTTGCAGTTTCTGGGTCTGTTTTCTACCTTCAGAGCATCAGGTCCAACCATCTTTGTTCGTGAAGGCCCTTCTGCACCCTCGTGGGAAGAGAGTGCTGTCTGGGTCCCAGCTAATCAAGGGTGGTTGGACTAGAGCTCACAAAAGGCATCCTTATTGGCTAGTTTCAGTTCTAGACATTCCTAAGTGAAACCTCTTTTCCTGACCATATAAATTTATCTAACACTATGGATGGACCTCTACTCCTGGTCAACACAAACTCAACATGTAGGAGATACAACTATATCAAGAACCTTGAATCCATGCTCTGTCACACACCAGTCAATACATATGACAATGAGCAGGTTGTCAGCATGCACACCTCACCTGCTACTCCACCCAAACCCACGTAACACATACTTACACATGAGGAGGTCCTCACCAGAAACATACCTAAACACCAGATACCTCCCAAACACAAACAGGCTACACATAATATTTCCTCTGCAGAACACAATATACATAACAGCTCATGCACCAGTGTCTCACCTGTCAAGCCCTTAAGGCAAACCACAAAACCAAACATATTAGTCATAGGTGATTCCATCATGAGACACACAGATGTCCCTCTGGCCAGGCTTGATAAGGAAAAGGTCACGGTCAGCTGTCAGTCAGATGCCAAGATATACCATATCACAGATGCACTCAAGTCTTTCAACAACAGGTACTGTTATGACTCCATCACAGTCCATGTTGGTGTGAATGACTTGAGATGTACCTCACTGGATTATATGAAGAGAGATATGACTAAGCTCTTGGACTATGTGTCTCAGGCAGGTATGTCCCTAGCCTTAAGCAGCATTTTACCTTTACCTACGATGATGCCTCAACACAAACAGAAAATGATTGACTTCAATAATTGGCTTGGTTTCTGGTGTCATTCTAAGGGGATCCAGTATCTGTCAGCCTGGGATGACATGATCGACAGACCACGATGCTTTGCCAGAGATGGTCTTCATCTGTCATCCTTGGGATTTTGGCTACTGGCTAAAGCTCTTGCCACCGCCATATTGTCTTTTTAGGCAGTGTCTTAAGGACAAAATTCTCAACATAAAAACTCCTTTAAAAAACAACCTTAAGGTTATACTGCTAAATGCTAGCAGTCTTAACATGAAACTGCACTCACTGGAAGCAGTCCTCATCTTGGAAGAAGCAGACATTTGTGCAGTCACGAAGACCTGGTTCAAGGCTGTGGAGAGCACCCCAGCCATACAGGGTTACATCTCCTTCCACACATTCAGACCACAAACTGAAGGTGTGAAAACTAAAGGAGGCAGTGTATCAATATTCATTAAAAATACACCTCCAAATTGGTTAAACAATATGATTCCTTGGAGATACCTCGGGTGCAATTAACTGTTGGTAAGACACCTATTCAAGTTACTGCCGGCTATAGGACCCCCTCCATGAATCAGGACACCCACACTGCCTATTTGGACCTTCTTGAGTCTATCAAGATACATCTGAACACCATGTTTTGGATGACAAAGTATCCATCCATTGACTGGGTAAATTACTCATGCTGAAACGCACTTGCCCAAAGGTTCCTCAACTTTAATTTCAATGCCTTGGACCAGCTGGTTGACACCCCCACAAGGGTGTCAACATCCTGGACCTAGTGCTTACAAGTATGGGGGACCACTGTAACACCCCCACTGTGAGGTCTTCCCTGTTGAGATCTGACCACAAATCAGTATCATTTGAAGCAACTATCACACCTGACCCCCCACAGCAGCAACTAAACTAAAGAACTTCTCCAAAGCAGATAATAACCTCTTACAGGATGGTAAAAATAGCTTCACTGCACCTCCCAAAACATTTCCTCAAGGAAAAGCAAACCTGCCTGGTGGACAACTGCCATTAACAGGCTTTACAATAAGAGGAAGAAATTGCTATCTAAGAGTAAGAGGGAATGAGCCCTAAACTGGAAACCCTCCTTCCTCAGCTTAAAAAAGTGAATAAGACTTCTTTCGAAGCCCTCCAAAGCAAACTATGAATCCAAATTAGCTTCCTCTACTAAAGACAACCATAAGGCATTCTTCAGTCACATCCGTAACCTAAAAGGAAAGGCCCAGATTTGTGCCGAACTGGTAGTTAATGATACCACATATACTGAGCAATTGGACATTGCTAACCTGCTGGCTGACAGGGTCTATGAAACCTTCACTCCTCTGTCCCTGCCACACATACCGCATGACATCCCCACCACCTATCCCCTACCTTGTATCTCTAAAGAGCCGGTCATAAATGCCTTCTCTAACGCCAAAAACACAGCATCTATGGGACCTAATAACATCTCAGACTGCATCCTACATGGGCTCCAACAAGAATTAGCAACACCATTGGGTGCTCTTTTCAATCATAGTGTAAGTACTGGCTTCATCCCAGCTGAATGGAAAAAGGCCACCGTTATTCCCTTGCACATAGGTGGTGCTTCAACTGATCCTGGGAACTACATACCTATTAGCCTGACTAGCCTTAACTGCAAGGCCATGGAGTGAATTATCCTGGACCTTATCAACAAAGATGTAGGTAATTTCCAAACACTTGACCCTACTCAGTTTGGATTTGTCAAAGGGAGATCATGCCTGTTAAACATGGTGGACTTCTTTGAGATAGTCACCAGGGCCCTGGATGAGGGGAAATCTGTTTCATTCCAGCAGAGTGGAGAACTGCCACTGTCATCTTCATGCACAAAGGTGGCGCCACTACTGACCCTGGAAACTCTCACCCCCATTAGCTTGATAAGTCTGATCTGTAAAGCCATAGAGTGTATTACTATGGATCTCATAAACAAGGACATAGGCAATATCCAAGCACTTGATCCCACCCAGTTTGGATTCATCAAGGGCAGATCTTGCCTGTTGAACCTGGTTGACTTCTTTGAGACTGTCACCAAGGCCCTTATTGAGGGAAAGTCAATGCATACAGCTTACCTTGACTTGGCCAAGGCCTTTAACACAATCCTCTACTCGGGAATCAACTGGCTTACTGAAAGGACCCTCAAAGTCAAAATATTCACCTCCACCGCTGATAGCAGACCTATCACTAGTGGAGTTCCCCAGGGATCTGTCCTTGGACCCCCTACTGTTTTGCATCTACTTCTCAGAGGTCCAGGCAAAGACATAAGGCCTGTGGCTGACCAAGTTTGTGGATGACTGTAAGTTGGGTGCCATCATTGACTCCCCATATGATGTTATATACTGCAACAGAGTCTCACAGCAACTAATGACTGGTGGCATGGCCTCAAGCTAAATGCAAAAAAATGTATTATTATACCATTCGGCAAAAACATGGCCCCTACTGATTACCACATCAACAGCAACCCCCTAAGCACACAACCTGTGGTGAAAGTCCTGGGCACTCAGGTTGATAACCTCACATTCGACCACCATGTAGCGGCAGTGATCGGAAAAGCCTTTTACTTGGTTCATTTCATAAGTAAAGGGATTGGATAAAGAAAAAAGGAGGATGTTAACTCTCTATATACTCCTCCCTCATTACACCAATAACTGAGTGTAACGCTCAGTTTGGTAGTACCTCTCCAAACATCTGCACCAACTGGAAAGGCCAGTGAAATACCTGACAAAGAGAATCCATGGCCTCTAACACCTGTCCTATGCAAACAGGCTCAAATCACTATCACTCTATTTGGTATTGTACAGATTGCTCAGAGGTGATTTGTGTCTTGCCTACAAGGCAATTTCAGACCTTGCCCTACTAGAGATGCTCCATATTTGTAAATCTAACTCCTCATTCATTACCCGCTCAAAAGGCATAAATCTAATAAGAACATCAACAAAACCTGCTGGACAGACAGGTTTGTCTCCCAGAGGCTGCCCAGTCTCTGCAATAGACTTCCCATAAATGACCCTCTTCAAGCGCAATCTTGATGAGTGGATGGGAAACCACAAATTTGTCCTAGGGGTTCCACCTGTGTCCCTCACTGACAAGGAGTGACAGGTGCTGACTGAGGTTTTTTGGGGGGGATAAACTCATGGCTAGGCTTGTAAGTGCCCCAGAGCCATTAGCCTAGTAACCTCCTATGATGCATACTGCCTACCTAGACTTAGCCAAGGAGTTTGACACTACCCCCCACTCAGGCATCATTGACAAACTCACCCAGCTAGGTATCAACCCTTATATTGTTAGAGGGGTCGCTAACTGGCTCACTGATATAATACACATAGTCTAAATAGAGGAATCCACCACCAACAGCAGATCTATTACCGGTGGTGTTCCACAGTGATCAGTCCTGGGACCTCTAGTGTTTGGAATCTATTTCTCCAAAATACAAGCAAAAACTAAAGGTCTGTGGCTGACATAGTTTGCTGATGACTGCAAACTGGGAGCAGCCATAGAATCTCCAAATGATATCAACATCCTACAAGAGGGTCTTACACAAACAAATGATTGGTAGCAAAGTCATGGCCTTAGACTCAATGCAAAAAATCTATCTTCATCCCTTTTGGTAAGGGCGATGTTCCTGCTAACTACCACATCAATAGCAATATCTTAAGCATGCATTCAGTGGTGAGAGACCTGAGCACACAGGTTGACAGCAACCTTACCTTTGACCACCATGTCTCCAGAGTGGTAAGAAAGGCATTCTATATGGCTCATCTCATAAGTAAGGACATTGCCTCCGGAAAAAAAATAAGTTATAACCTCCCTGTACTCTTCCCTCATCAGACCAATAATCGAGTACAACGTCCCTTTTGGTATGTATGTTTCCAAGCACCTGCAGCAATCGGAGAGACAACAAAGGTTCCTCACAAGGAAAATTCAAGGTCTTCAGCATCTATCCTATGTGGATCACCTGAAATCACTGTCACTTTATTCTGTTTCATACAAACTACTCAGAGGTGATCTCTGCCTTGCATACAAAGCAATCTCTGAACCTTCTTTATTGTAAATGCTGCATCTCTGTAAGTCAAATGATACACTGGTTACTCAGTCTAAAGAGCTTAACCTGGTATGTAACATTAATGGAACTTGCTAGAGGGATAGATTTGTCTCCCAGAGGTTACCACACGTTGGAACAAACTCCCACTTCATGTCAAACAGAGCACCTCATTGGCCTACTTCAAACGCAATCTGGACGATTGGATGGGTAACAGTAAATTCACCCCTGGGGATCCACCTGTGTCCCTCTTGGACAGCGACAATAGGTGCTGACTGTGGAAATAAGGGTAGAACTTGGCTAGGCTTGTAAATGCCCTAGGGTCATTAGCATAGTAACTTCCTATAATCCTATGAGTCTGCAAGGGGAAATGGAATCTCCCTGCCCATTTCTTCCCCACCATATTCATACTCTACCCATTATAATGCCTAGATTCATAAAATAGCAGAATATGTAAGTAGAAATCAGAGCAATCTGGGATAAAGACACCCAGACAGTTCAAATAATAGTAGGAGCAACAGAATTTAAGTGCACTTTAATATACTACCAATACATCCAACTCCATAGGAACTGCATGAGGACACAATTCTAGGTACATAGCAAGTGCTGAGAAAAGCACTCTCGACAAACATCAAATACCAAAATTATACTAATAGCTTTTTTTTTTTTTAAGAAACAATACTAATTTCTTGCATTCTAATTCTACCCTGATGCAGGAATGCGGTCCATATACACACCATCAGAAGCAAATAAGGGTGATATTAACAAGCTCTCAAGAAAATTCCACACGCAAAATGAGAAAGGAAAATGATGGAAGTTCTACTAAAAACAGACTTGGGGAAAAAATAAGGACACATCAAAAAAGATAACATCCTTCACTAATTCTCATCAGGGACAAAAGGATGACAAGTGTATAAATGAGAAAGATACCAAGCAGCAGTGATGATATCAGAGGTTTAGTCTTGGATATACTCTGGAAATTGTGTAATATGAACAGGAAGGCTGGATTACACCAGGGTGGATTTAAATTTAATAAGCTGCTTCTTGTGGGCGAGGGGTTGATTCCCCTCAGCCTCCATTTGCTCAGGTGTGTAACTCTAACCGAACCACCTAATCAGACAGTGCTCCCGGGCTCAGTCTGAAAACAGTGCCAGTGGATAAGGGCTCTATGTCAGTTAACAAATACAAGTAAATTTACTTCACAGAAAGACCAGTGAGAAGCAAAGACACATTCAGGATCTACTGAAGTAGGAGTGATGATAACAAAGAAATCCTGGAACATAAAAAGGACGTGAACAAAATGAAGGTCAGCATACCTAAAAAATGAAAATGGGAAGGACACCAGTGCTAAATGAAAAAAGAAAAATGAAAAAATAGGCTGAAGAAGAAGCAAAGAAAAAGGTATGAATGAAAGGAAATACCACCAAGTTTATGCAAGGTATCACTTGAAAGGGAAATAGTAATGAAAATGCTGGAAGGTAAAAAAAAATAATAATTCAGATACAATGAGAACCGAAGAAGAATTCAGAGATTCAGAAAGACAACTGGACAACTGAGAAAGGGATACATGAAGTTCCAGAATACTAGAGTCAGCTAAAAATTCTAAATTAATTGTTTTTCTTGAAATAAATGAAAGTTCAAAATGCCTGCCTGGGAAGGTAGGGTGAATTTGGTGTGGAAAGTACAGTTGTGTAAAAACTTACCATAATAGTAGATGTCCTGCTTATCACTGTTGCAGTATTCCTAACTCCTTGGTTATCACCACTGTCATCCGGCTGCCGTACCAATTCTTTACCTTTCCAGTATCGTATGCCAATGTGTGATCTCAGCTCGCAAATGTAGGAGTATATAGGCAGATGTATGAGCGTAATTCCTCAGAATATCTTTAATCCAGCATCCTGAAGACCCCTGAGACAGAACACTGGTCAGCTAGGAGTGGCATAGTATCAAGTGGTAAGAAAGTGCCCTAGGTTCTAGGGTGTTTCCCATGGAATTGGAACTGAAGCAGAAAGAAAGACCAAAGATGATATAAGTGTAGAGGGAAAGGAGGGTGGGAAGCAATACTGCAACAGTGATCATTAGGGTATCTACTGTTATGGTAAGATCTTGCACAACTGTACTATGTCCTGACTGAAACCACAGCTGCAGTATTCATAACACATGGGTGATTCCCTGAGCTAAAGGGAAAGTAAGGGTGGTTGGTTAAAAGGCAGTAGAAATGTCAAAAGGCCAGATAAGACTGGCCTAGTAAAGGCAACTCAGACCTTGAAAGGCACCAATCCAGTAGTGTTTAGTGAAAGAATGTACTGATGATCGGGTGGCAGCCTCTAGTATGGTCATGGCATCCACTCCTTTGTATAACGCTGCAGAGGCTGCTACTGCTCTGGTAGAGTGAACTTGAGAGCATGAGGGCAAGGACTTGTCATGTATACAGTAACTAAAGGAGATGGCCTTACAAATCCAGCTTGCAATGGTTTTGCTTGGATGCCAGTTAGCCCACATGAGAGTCCATGAAAAAAACAAACAGTTGAGATTTGCAAAGGGATTTTGTTTTGTCTAAACTCACTCTAAAGAGAATCTTAGCTGTCTGTGAATGTCCAGAGAATGCAGTATCCTTTCCCTCTGATTCTATGGGTTGGGAAAGAAGGTAGGTAGGTATAAGGCCTGATAAAGAGATAGCTCATTCACTACTTTAGGCATGAATGAAGGAGTAGCCCTGAGAATCACTGTACCTTTGTAAAAAATAAGAAAGGGAGGAACGGCCATGAGTGCCTGAAAATCTGAAACTCTCCTAGCTGAAGTAAGGGTCAGAAGTAGGATAGTTTTCCAGGTGCAGAATTTGAGGTTTGCTGATGTTGCTGGTTCAAAAGGAGGTAAGGTACAAGAATAAGTAAGGGCTTACTATCTAAGGTAAAGCCATGTACCCTCACCGCTGACCAGTTACCAAGTGAGTTTCTGAAATTAGCTGCCCCATCTACTGCACACCCCATATCAATCCTAATTAATCGCTCTGTTACTGAACACTACATACCTACCATATGGAAAATATCTCATGTCATTCCACTGCATAAAGGAGGCCCCTCTAAAGACATATCTAATTATAGAGCTATAGCCATACTCTCACCCCTAGCAAAAATCCTAGAAAAGTGTGTCCACAAACAAATAATTGATTACTTCCAAACAACCTCCTATCTGTTACACAACATGGTTTTAGACCAAAACATAGCACTAGTACAGCCTTCATTAGCTTTACCAACTCTATAAATCACCTAAAAAATAACAAGCAATTTGTCTCTACCTTTCTTGACATGTCAAAAGCCTTTGACACCGTATCACATCAAATCCTCCTAAACAAACTTGTGAATTACAACCTTTGCCCTGAAGCCCTAAAGTGGTTCCATAGCTACCTCTCATATAGGCCACAAGCCACCATATGGGACAATAAACTCTACATCCACCTCCCCATCACTGCAGGAGTACCCCAAGGATCGATTCTAGGACCACTACTCTTTACGATCTTTACCAATGACCTTGCAACAGCTGCTAGTCTTGCCACAATTCAATATGCAGATGACTCCTCACTTATCTGCTCCGCATCAACAATAGAAACACTTCAAGAAAAGACCCAGACTGCCCTTTCCAACATAGAAAAATGTCTTAGCAGCCCATCAACTTATACTAAATCCCAATAACACAAAACTTATGGTCTTTCCAAATCCTTTCTCACTTCCCAATAGCCAACCACTATCTATTTTCTCCTCAAATGGCACTAAAATAGAACCTGTTGAACACACTAAACTTCTTGGGGTTACCATAGATAATGGACTGAAATTTGACAAACATGTAGCACAGACTGTTAAAAAAGTCCACATTAAACTAGGTACACTCTACAGAGCAAAACCTCATCTCTCAGAACGTGCTTGACTGGCTACAGCAAGAACCCACTTGTTATCCTCACTTCTCTAGTGTTCCCAAATATTTACAAACCTTCGTAAAACTGAAATAAACAACTTTGAATCCTGCTATAACAAGATAGCCAAATTTGCAACTAACGTACCCCAAAAAACACATCATTGTACTGCCCTCAAACAATTAAATTGGTTAGAACTCCCAAACTTACTCATCCCTAAACCAATTACCAATAACTCACACTGTAATGTATAAATCTGATCACTGCCCAACCCTAACTAACCTTGCCCAACCTTACAAAAACCTTAACTCTCTTAGGCCAGCTAACAAAGTCCTGCTTAAGGTAAATAAATCTCATAACTCTCATGGTGACTCCATATACTGCCACAAAATTACAAACATCTGGAAATCACTCCCTCAACAAATTCTTTCAATTGAACATACAAAAAACTTTAGGCGAGAACTAAGGCTATATCTCCTATCCCATTGGCTTTGTCCATGCTCCGCTCCAGACTAACCTATACCCCCTTTTTTTTCATCTACTACTCTGACCACAGCTCTCAAACATTTGAAGTAGGCACCCCAACTTAACAAAAATATTGTAAATTGCTAAATGTTATATATCAATGTTTTTACTGTCTTCTAATTTTTATTTTATCCAAAGTTTTTATGCTATTCACCATGTTTTCTTACTGCCTTATTTGTAAAAACTGCATCTCTATTAACCTTTTTATGCTTCTGTTTATATTGTATAACTATGTTCATTGGAGCTTTTCTCCCGGGTCTCCACTGAAAAAGGACTTTTTGTCCAGTGGACACTACCCGGTAAACAAATGTAAATAAATAAATAAAATAAAATAAATAACTAAGCAGAGAAGATTAGAAAGGATTGGAAAGAGAGACTGGATAAACAAGTCACAAAGAAACAATGGGGGGATATACATGTCTCTCAAATATGCAACAAAATCCAGACTTAGGACTTTTGCTTAGAAATGTTTACATAGATATTTTTATACCCCAGGTAGACTCCAAAGATTTTCTTCCTTAGGTAGATGGCAAATGTCAGTGGTGTGATGGGGAAGAAAGAGGTAATTGGGAACATATTTTCTGGGAGTGTAATGAGCAGACTTTAAAGATTCTCTGCAGACTACTCTGTCAGAGATACTGGGTGAGCAAATTGGTGTACCTAGGGAAATGATTTTTTTCTGAGCTATGACAGAGAATCATAATTACCTAGACATAGGAAGGCCTTGCTGAATCTTATTGTGGTGGCTCTCAAAAAAGCAATTACTAGAAAATGGAAATCAAAGTCTAAACCAACTGTACTACAAATAGTGAATACAGTAACAGAGATAAAACAACTGGAATTGGATCTTTAGAAAAAGGGTAGGAGCAAATTACACTGGAAAAAAAATGGAACTGTGGGAACAATACATACAGGGAGGAATGAGGTTTAAAAGAAGGTAGGACTTGAATGAGCTATGTTATATCTGACGAAAACAACTGGGTAGATTATAAGTGATGTATAATGTTTGCAAACAGGATTACGTCAGTATGCTTTGTGATGTAAAATGCTTGGAGCTGGGATTATGCCAATATGGTTTGTTTTCATTTATAAAAATGTACAATTGCTTATATCCTAAGTGATAATTTAATAAAGATATTCCTTGTTTGTTTAAAAAAAGGAGATATGGTAAACTTTTCCAGCACAAAGTTGAGTCCCAAGTAGGGGTAATGGGTTTTCTAGGTAGTCTAAGATGCAGGACCCATTTAAGGAATATCTGGACCTCAGATATGGACATATGTAGGTAAGCAAGCAGAGATGGCTGACAGGTGGGCTTTGATGGAGGAATGGGCTGGACCTGTATGTAAGAACTCGCACAGATATTTCAGAATAGAAGGTACCTCTGATTTATTGGGGTCCTGTCAATTCCTTTAGCACCAACAGTAGAATCTCTTCCATTTGGCTATATAAGATTTTTGAGTGGTGGGTCTCCTGTCTTCTTGGAGAACCTCAACAACATCCTCAGAACAATGGTGCCTGTAAGGAATTAGAACCCTATCATCCACGGAATTAGGTTTAGAGATGACAGACTAGAGTGAAGCAGTAACCCTTTTTGTTGTGTGATGAGATCCACTTGGTGTGGCAATAAGAGGGAGTTGATGCTGTCTTGGCCAAGACCAAATACCTAATAAGAGTTTTGTGTTTTCTTCTGGGGTCTTTATAAGAACTCTTGAAATGAGAGGTAGTGAAGGAAAGGCATAGAAGAACTTCATTGTCCACTGAAAAGTGAAAGCATCTGTTCTCCAAGCTGATAGGCAAGAGTCCTGGTACAAAATAATGGAAGTAATTTGTTGGTCTTTGAAGTAAACAGATCTATCAGAGGAGTCTCCCAGCCATGAAGGATGTTCTGAAAAATGTATTTGTTCAGGGTCCACTCATGAAGGTCTTCCAAGGACCTGCTTAAAGAGTCTACCAACACACTGTCCTGGGATGGGATGTATGCGGTGGTGAGCAATATGTTTTTCTGGGTGGCAAGGTCCCAGGCTTTTCTTGCCAATCTGCACAACTGCTAAGATCTCAGTGCTGGTTTATGTATCACATCACTGTTTTATTGACTGTGAACACTTCTACGGTACCTGGTTTCCAGAGATGTGAAAAAACTACAAGAGTGTGGATGAGGGCCCTCATTTTCTTCATGTTGATGTGTTCCTTTAGTAGTCTTGGCTGCCATCTGCCCTGCACCTGTTGGGTGACTGTCCAGGCCCCCATGCCTCATCCGAGGCATGTGTGTGTATTTCCTGAACTGGGGCAGGAGGAATGAAGGGAAGTTCTGGGTAGAATTTTAGCTGATAGTTTCACCATAAAAGTTCTTTGTTCTGAAACATGGTGAAAGGGGAATCACTGTGTCCAGACGGTGAATGTGCTGAGACTAAACTAATTTTGGGTACCACTGGATTTTCCTCTTATGCAGTCTGGCTAGGGGGAGCATTGGAATAGTAGCTGCCATGAACCCCAGAGTCCTTAGTATCTCCATGGCTGAGCATTGGCTATGGGAGACCAGGTGGTGAAAGTAGCTTGTAAAACTTTGTACCTTCTCTTGATGTAAGTAGGCCTATATTCTTTTTGTGTCCAGCATGCAGCCCAAAAAAAATAGGTCCTGAGATGGCTGCAAGTAGGATTTTTTACAGTTGATAGTAAATCCCCAACTGAGACAGGAGGAAGACGGTGAACTAGAGATGCTGTAAGAGAGTTTGTGGTGAAGTAGCTTGGATTAACAGGTCGTCTAAGTAGGGAAAAATCTGAATTCCCTGGATTTGGCAGAAGGTAGTCACTGCTGCCAGACAGTTTGTGAAAACTCCTGGGGCTGTGGATAGCCCAAAAGGCAAAGCAGTAAACTGATACTGAGATGACCCAGTACAAAATCTGAGGAATCTCCTGCAAGGGGTCCAAATAGGTATATGGAGGTAAACATTCTTTAGATGTAGGGATACTAGAAAAGCCTGGGGCAGAATGAAAGAAAGCAAAATATGCAGTGAGGGCATTTTGAAAGGTGGCACTTTTAAGAGGGTGTTTAGTACAGAAGAGATCCAATATGGGTCTACTGCCCTTCTTTCCTTTGCACTAGGAAAAGACTGGAGTAAAACTTGTTTCCCGCAAATTCTTCTGCAATGGCTATATTGTGCCTTGTATCTGTAGTTTCTGTAAAATGAGTGGGAGCAGATGAATCTGATTGTGTGGAGGTATGCCATTTAGAGGGGGAATCTGTATCCAACACAAGGCATAACTGTTTTTTAATGATAAATAGCACTCATTTGTCCATGGTAATCTCTTCCCAAGTGGAGAAAGACTGGATCAACCTTTTTGAGAGGGGCAGGGAAGGGCTGTGGTCCAGAGGAGAAGGAGACTGTAGACAGTCACAGAGATTTGTCCCCAAAGGAAGGCCTCCCAGATGAGGCATCCCTCTGTGGTTTTTCCAGGTAGCTCTTTCTGGGAGCCCTCCTGTGTTTCTGGCTAGGCCTGGAGTTCCCTCTGCCAATTGAGACAGGTTTGATTGGGTAATTCCACTGGTATCTAGGTAAAGAGGTTAAAATAACCTGTCTGTGGTCTTACATGGTTTTACCCTACTCTTGAAGGGTTTTGAAAAGCTTGCCAGCTTGAGGACCAAACAAGAGATTCCTCTGGAATAGGCTGGCTACATAACCATGCATACCTGTGGATTACAGAGCCTGTGGGTGAGGCCTCTACAGCATCATAATCAAACTTAATGCTGTGTCTGGCCACTTGTGTAACCTGATTAAGTAAGGACAGCATTTGTTGTTTAGAATCAGTACCCTGCAAATCCACCATTACTTTATTTAAAGAAATGAGAATGGATATCATAGTATTTGGTCATCTGGATATATTAATTAATAGCCCTGAATGCCAAAGTAGAGGAGGCATAACACTTTTCACCTGACTTATCCACAGCCCTGCTATCCTTGTCTGAAGGTAGGGCATTGGAACTGCAAAGGAGTTTAGAAGGCTTAATCAGATGAGAGGGAAACTGTTGACAGGTCTGCCCCCCCCCCCCAATTTTTTAAATAGAAACTTAATATCATCATGGTTTTTATAAAATCTCTCTGGTATTTTGGGAACTGGATGCTGGGTGTCAGGAACAGAAATGGATTGACAGGGATCCAAAAAAGCCTCAAGAACAGAAGTTAAGGGGAAGGTGCTGGAGCACCCATTTCCAAATGGTTGCAGTATCTTTTCTGCACCTCTGATATCTGCCTCTCACTCAAAATGCTTCATCGTATTTAAGAATTAAGATTGTCTCTCCAAAGGAAGCTTTTTCTACTGGAGAATCAGGTGAAATGGAGTCCTCATCATCTGAAAGGACTTGGCCAGGAGAGTGCAACTGAGAGGAGTAGGCCAGAGAATGGTGAGACTCAGACGTCTCCTCATCTTCAGAGAAAGATGAATCCACTGCATTCTTTTGAGGTGTGGAAGAGGGGGTTGAGATGAGAAAAAATGAGGCTTCAGAGCCAAAATGACTTACATGTTTAATTTTCTGATGCTTCCCCTGATGTACCTCAATTAGTTTACCTGGGAGCTCTTCCCTAACTAGGATCTGAGGGATGACCTCTGGGCCCTCTGATATGATGACCTGAATCAGATATGCCATGGGTTCTGAAACCACATTTGGTATGTCTGTGTCCAGGGAAGGAGAATCTGCCACCTTGGAGTAGGCCAAGCATTAAGAGATGTTGGGTCTCCAAAAAAGTGTTAAGTGAGGGAAAATGGGGCCACAAATTCTTAGTTACAAAGGACTGGCAGAAGGAACACGCTTTGTAGTCAAGTTCTACTCCTAAGCAAGAAAAACACTGGGTATACAAGTCTTTGTACAGGATTTGCCTACAGCACTTGCACTTGACCATCCTAGCTGACATCTAATACCAGTTAGAAAAGCACTTAAGAAATATAAAGGAAGGTTCCCAATGGGCACTTGTCTGAATATTTGAAGCAATGGTACCAACAAATAAACAACAATCAGTCCACTGGATATGTGACCTGTGTTGAAGCCGACAGTAAGATAGTCTGGAGATTATGTCTGCCTATATAACCCCATGGAAGGTAAAGCTTTGGTACCCCTGCAGGATGACAGCAATGATGACCCAAGAGTTAGGAACACTGCAACAGTGATTTCAGTCAGGACATTAAATGTGCATTTGGGGAATGTTTAGGGAAGAGACAGAAAGACAACTAGAGAGACATTAAGAATATAAGGCCCAGGGCCCAGGTGATGAACTTACCTGTATACTCACTTGACTTGACACAGATGCTGTGTGAACATCAGGCAAACTTAACAGCTTTCCTTAGAATTTCAGCAGTAAAGCAGAGCAGTACAGTGAATAAGCTCTGTTTACATGAAGACAAGCCTGAAAGAGAGTCAGGAGATTACAGGCATGTTAGTTTTCACACATACCAAGGAAGATACTGAAAAACACCCCACAGAATATGCTGAGAGGCTTCTTGGTTGCAAGTTCTCTCACCAATGAGCAACAGCATGGCAAGATTCATCTCTATGTCTGTGTTATCTTTACAGTGGTCATAAAGATCTCTGTGGACATGGTCTGTGTAGACATCATCACATCTTCTTAACACTGTGCCTCAGAGTAAATCCTGGAGGAAAAAAGAAGTGATGTATTTACCATAACATTCCATCTGAGTTGCTGGTTTTTCAATGGTCTTCAACCTGTCCCTCAGATAAAGTTTGCTGCTCATAATCTATCTATTAAGTACAACTCAAAGTTATAAACATATATCCTTGAACAGAATAGAAAAGGAACAGTTCAGGAGCTCAAACAGAGACAGGAATGTCCATTACCATGTCCGTCGGGTCTTAAAGAAAATTTTTGGAAGGGGGATGGAAGGAGGAAAGATTGAAGACAAATGAAAAACCAACAACTCAGAACATTATGGTAAGTACATAATGTTTTTATCTGAAGTTGTTTTTCATTTAATCTTCAACCTGTGGGACAGAGACCCCAGCTACATAACTGTTGGGAGGCCCTCATGGAAGGATATTGCATAGCACCCAAAAAAGACCCCGTTCCTGGAAATAATGTCCAGTTTGTAATGAGATATAAAGCTATGTGAATTAGACCAAGTAGCCACAGAGCAGATATCATCAATAGGAACTCAGAAAGCAGCAGAAGTGGACACAGACCCAGTAGAATGAGCCTTGATGAGTACAGGTAAGAGTATTCCTTTAATGGAATAAACAAGTGAAATGCAGCTTGTAAGACAATTAGTCAGAGTCACTTTAGAAACTGGTTTCCCAAATGTGGTGTCTGAGAAAGATACAAAGAGCTGGTTAGACTTCCTGAAGTGTTTAGTCCTGTCCAAATAAAACATGATGGTCTACGTGCATCTAGCATATGGAGTTTGTATTCTCCTTTGTTTTGAAAATTGGAGAAGAAAAATGGGAGATTGATGACCTGATTAATGTTAGCCTCAGATGCAACCTTGAGCAGGAAAGAAGGGTTGGTAAACAAAGTCACTCTGTCCTTGTGGAAGATCAAGTAAGATGACTTAACAGAAAACATTTAAAGTTCAGACACTCTTTTAGCTGAAGTGATGTCTACTAAGAAGGTAGTCTTCCATGACAATAACTTCAAATCAACTTTAGCTGCAGGTTTGAAGGGAGGTGCAACCAATGCTTGCAAAACCATGGTAAGGCCTATGGAGGAATGGGATCCTTGATCGGAGGGCAAATTAGAAAAGTGCCCCTACAGAAAAGTTTTGCACAAGGTAGATGAGGCCAAAGGTGATAAATTTTCCCCAGTGTGAAAATTTGAAACGGCTGCCAACTGTACTGTCACGGTAGAAAAACTAGCTCAGTTATGAAAAATGGATGCTAAAATGTCTAAAGCAGCAGGAATGGAAGCCGTAAAAGGATCCAGATGATTTTGGTGAGCCCAAATGGAAAATCTATTCCACTTGCTACTATGTATTTTCCTGGTGGAAGCTTTATGTGCTGCAACTAAAATTTTTCTGAGGAAGAGAGCTCAGGACTTCTAGCCATCAATGGAATTGGAGCAACCAAGCAGTAAGTTTCAGGCTGGATAGATCTGGGTGAGAACTTCCAGAAGGATGGGACAGAAGGTCCAGAATGGGGTCCAGAGTTCATGGTGGACAAACTAGGTGAGACCAAAGGAAGGGAGACCAAACTTGCCAGGGCCAAAAAAGAGCAATGAGAATTAATTTGCTCTTCAACCTCTGAGCTTTCTTGAGAAATTTGGGAATGAGAGGAAGCGGAGAGCAAGCATAAAGCAGACTGGGGGGCTAAGCAAGGACTAGAGCATTTCTTGGTGACTGTCCCTGTGCAGGGATCAGGGCAAAAAACTCACTGCATTTGGTGTTGGAAGGAGATGTGAAGAGATCGCAGCAAGGATGACCGCATTTCTGGGAGATCATATTTGCCACTAAAGGGTTTAGAAACCAATCGTGAGACATCAGAATGCTCTTGCTGACCCCATCAGCTAGAATGTCTGACTTTCCTGCGATCCTACTTTATTTTGCTTTTGCTGCCTGTTCTTAAAAGTACTTAATTGCATTTACTCTGCTGCATTTATTACTGCTTGTTGTAGCCAATTAAATTGTAACTGTTATTCTAAGCCTTTGGTTTGTGCACTTGGGCTTCAGACCAGTTGTTTTATATTAAATGGGGCCACAAATTCTTAGTTGTGTTGTGGCAGGACAGGTAGCTTATATCCTCCTAAGTTGGGAGTTGCTGATTGACGGCTTAGTGTCTGTTATTCTAAAGTGTATTAGTTCTGGTTTAAGCACTTGGGCTTTGTGCCAGTTATTTTACATTAAGAAGGTGTGGTGTGCACTCTTGTGGGAGGAGCGGGTAGATTCTGCCCTTCTGAGCTGGGAGTTTCTGGTTAAAGGCAGTTATTGTGCCTCCTTATTTAAAATGTTTCTTTCTGAAATTGGTACACCTTGTTTGCTGTAACATAGACTAGATTCAGACCTGCTGAATCTAGCTTTGTTTGTATAACTTGAGCACTAATCCAGGCCATCTTTTTTTTGGAGAAGATTCCCCTGCACCCTAGTGGCAGGAGTATGCAGTTACAACTTGTCTGATCGAAGACTGTTGTAATGGGGCTCAGTTTTTAGCTTTTACTGGTTAATTGGTTTAAATCAGTTTGCTCATTTGCCACTGTTATATATAAAAAAAAAAAAATATATATATATATATATATATATATATAGATAGATATACACACACACTCACTTTATGCATTGCCGCTTAGGGTTAAACTTTTCCCGGCGCCATAAAGTCTGCTCTTCAAATTTTTCCTTACAACTAGTCAGTTTTTAGTTTTAGCACTCAAACCTGTTTCTTTGAGCTCAGGACTTGTTCAGAACTTGTTGTAAGTACTAAATCAGTTACTAATTACTACAGCACTCAACTTTCCTCACTTATCTAGAGGAAAACAGTTTTTAGTACTTAAAAAATAGCACCTATCCAGGCATGTCTAAGGGTCAGCTCTCTGTGTTTTCTCCTGTCTACCTGATGAATCTGGGCATCTTGGGTAATGCAGCAATTACCTCATGTATACAGACAACCCTCTCCTCCAACCACCCAAAGCTACAACCTGTGAGAGATGCAATTACATAGCCAAACTGGAAGCAAAGCTCTTTTCATCCAAGACTGGACTACACAAGGGGTCTGCAACCTGTGGCTCTAGAACTGCATGTGGCTTTTCCACCACTCTGCAGTGGCTCCCTGTAGCTTTGAAAAATAATGGCCAATCTACCGCATAACACACACACACGGAGAGTGCTCGAGCGATGGACTTTAAATATTGCTCTTATAAACTTATACATTTGATAGAATAACATGATTTCTGTTGCCATGCATTCCACACACACACAGAGCGATCGACCAATCCCCTGGCAGCAGCAGCATTTCCTGAAAGGTTTCCATACCTCTCAAAGTCTTACCACAAAAAATTTGGACAGAGCCACAAATAAAGGGGAACAAAGGAACAAAAATAGGGATTGACTTTAAATATTTCTCTTATAAACTTGCTAGAATAACATGGTTTCTGTTAACTTGCATTTCCACACACACACACACACACACACACACACACACACACACACACACACACACACACACACACACAACTACTTCTCAACTGTGCAGATTTTCGCAAAATGTCCTGACTTTTGCCTCATATTTTTAGTCTGTTTCTCATACAATTGTGGTTTTCTACCAAACTGTTGAGGGCTGAAGTCAGAAAAAATAAACAGACATTTGAGTTGCTGACTTCATACGCTTCAGAAAATTCAGTGAATGGAAAATATGTTATTTTATCAACTTTCTAAGTATTTTTGGGCCTTTCTGCCCCATTATTTATGGCTTTGTCCAGATTTCTTGTTCTAAGAGGTTGAGAGATATGACATACATACACACACATGCACACGCACACACACACTGAGAGCGATCGAGCAATCCCAACAAAGGAACAAAACTAGGGACAGATTTTAAATACTGCTCTTATAAACTTACTTCTTTTATATTTAGGATAATAACTATTTTTTTATGCTGTATTACCTTCACTTTAGGGGTCAAATAGGTTTTGTGGCTCCCGTTGAATTTTGATAGGAGAGGGGCCAAATTGGCTCTTTTGACAGTGAAGGTTGCAGACCCCTGGACTAGACAGTCAAGAGGAGAAAGTAAACACTTGCACCACACCACACTCATCACATATTCTCCTCAAAATCTACACCACCAAAGCACACACACAGAAACACAAAACACACAGCTACATTCACAGAGGCTCTCAATAAAAACCTGCCCAAGCAACAGAGCCCTCCAAAGCAGAAACGCAAGGAACCTCCACCCCCCAACACAACCCAAATGACACACAGCCCACAAGCTCAGTGTGTCACTCAACCACAGCCCATAAGGCATAACAACATACCTAATACTCTAGTCATAGGTGACTCCATAGTCAGTCACACTGATGTTCCACTCACCAGGCTAAACAAGGAGAGAGTTACTGTCAGCAGCCTGTCAGGTGCCAAGATCCACCACATAATGCATGCACTCAAGTCACTCCACAACAAGTACAAATATGACTCTGTCATTGTCCATGTTGGTGTGAATGACCTGAGATGTACCTCCCTGGACTACATGAAGACAGACATGGAGGAGCTGTCCAATCTTGTAGCCAAGGCAGGTATGACCCTAGGCCTCAGTAGCATCCTGCCATCACCCAAAATGATACCACAGTACAAGAACAAAATGATTGACTTCAATAATTGGCTAAGCTTCTGGTGTCATTCTAAGGGGATCCATTATCTGTCTGCCTGGGATGACATGATCGATAGACCACAATGTTTTGCCAGAGATAGCTTGCACCTGTCGCCCTTGGGATTCTGGATACTGGCTAAGGCTTTTGCCACCCCTATAGTGCCTTTTTAGGCAAGGTTCAAATTACAAATTCACCACAATAACAGGTACAAGCAAGCAAAATCTGAGGGTATTGCTACTCAGTGCTAGAAGTCTAAACCTCAAAATGCACTCACTCGAGGCACTCCTTAAAATGGAGAAGATCAACATCTGTGCAGTGTCAGAGACCTAGTTCAAGGCACCAGACAGCACCCCTGCATTACCAGGCTATAATTCATACCACACCTTTTGGCCACCTAACTGGGACTGAAACACTAAAGGCAGAAGTGTGCCTATATTCATTAAGGATATCCACACCTCCAGGCTATTTGCCCAGCACAATGCATCTGAGATTATCCAAGTGCAACTAACTCTGGGTAAGACCGCAATCCAAATTGTAGCTTGCTACAGATTCCCCACCATGCCCCAGGATTCTCACTCCTCATTTCTTGATGCACAGGAAAATATTAGGGTATAACCCAACACCCTAATAATGGGCAATTTTGACTACCCCACCATTTAATTGGGAAAACTACTCATGTTCCAACTCTTTTGCTCAACGTTTTCTGGAATTCATAAATTCCACTGCCTTGGATAACTTATACATACCCCTACCAGTGGCAGCAATACTCTAGACCTGGTCATTACCAACATGGGTGACCGGTGTTCCACACCAAAGGTCAATTCCTCGTTGGTCAGATCTGACAACAAGCTAATCACCCTAGACATCCACATCCCGCCTCCAGCCCCCACTAGAAGAATTTCTCCAAAGCCAACTTCACATTTCTTAAGACAGAAGTGACAAACTTCACGACACCCATGCAGATGTACAACAGAAGTACGACTGCTGAATCCTACACAAATGCACTTTATAAGCACTTAAATGAGTGCATGGATCGTGCTATCCCTAACAGAATCAAGATGCTATTCTCCAAAAGAATGAAGCCAATTTGGTGGTCCCCTGCCATAAACAAACTCTACAACAGAAGAAAGAAACTGTTGCACAAAAGAGTAAAATCCCATGATTGAAGGAACTCCCTGGTCAACCTCAGTAAGAAGTTGAGATCCCTCAAAAAATCCTCCAAAGCTATTTATAAAAACAAAATTGCCACTGATTCTAAAGACAACCGCAAAGCATTCTATAGCTATGTCAAACATCTCAATGGCAACACTCAGATTTGCTCTGAGTTACAGCACAATGGCACTAAATATACAGAACCAACTGATATTGCTAACATCCTGGCAGATAGATTCAGTGCTAACTTTACCCCCACTCACCCCATAAAGGACCCATCTCTATACCAGAAGAATGCAAAGTTCCTGTAATCATAGCTGCACAGGTAAAAACCACACTCTCCAAAGCCAAGAACACAGCATCCATGGGACCTGACAACATCCCAGGCTGCGTTCTACATGAACTACAGAACGAACTGGCACCCCACCTAAGTACCATGTTCAATCATAGCCTCACCTCAGGCTTTGTGCCCACTGAATGACGCACAGTGACGGTTATCCCACTCCACAAAGGGGGAGCCACCACGGACCCTGGGAACTACCACCCCATTAGCCTGACAAGCATGGTCTGCAAGGCCATGGAACATATAAACAAAGACATAGGTAATTTCCAAACTCTGGACCCTATCCAGTTCGGGTTTGTAAAAGGCAGATCATGTCTCCTAAAGCTGACAGACTTCTTTGAAGCAGTCACCAAAGATGTAGACGAGGGTAAGATGGTTCAAACAGCCTATCTAGATCTCGCCAAAGCTTTTGACACCATCCCCCACTCTGGAATTATAGATAAACTCACTAAACTAGGTATAAATCCCTGTCACATGATGGGTTGCCAATTGGCTCACTGACAGAACCCACACTGTGAAAGTAGCCGACTCCAAATCAGACTTCAGACCAGTGACAAGTGGAGTACCACAGGGTTCAGTCCTGGGTCCTCTCCTGTTTGGTATCCACATCTCTGAAGTACAGGCTAACACACAAGGTCTTTGACTAACAAAGATCGCAGATGACTGCAAAGTAGGAGCCATAATCGAAACTCCTAATGACGTGGACAGCCTACAAAAGGGCCTCACTCAGACAGATGCCTGGTGTCAAAGCCATGGCCTCAAGCTCAATGCCAGAAAGTGCATTGTCATCCCCTTTGGTAAAAACTCTGTACCCATGAACTACCACATAGGCGGTAGTCTACTTAACACTGAAATTGTGATAAGAGACCTTGGGACAAAGGTGGACAGTAGTCTCTCCTTTGATAATCACATCGCTACTGTAGTCAGTAAATCCTTCTACATTGCACACCTCATCACAAAATGTTTCTCATCCAGGAAAAAAGAGGTCATTGTTCCCCTCTACTCATCACTCATTAGACTCATTATAGAATACAATGCCCCTTTTAGTATGTACCTCTCAAGGCCATTTACAACAACTGGAAAGGCTGCAGAAATACCTCACAAAGATGATTAACAGCCTTAAACAAATGCCCTATGCAGGCCGTCTACAAAAAACTCCAGCTTTACTCCGTCACATATCTCTGCCCAACATACAAAGCTATGTCAAACCCAGAGCTGTTGGACATGCTCCACTTAAAGAAATCCCAATCCCACAAAGCTACACACTCCAGAGACCTAAACCTGGCCACCAAAATAAACAGAACATGCTGGAGGAATAGATTCCTGTCCCAGAGACTCCCCGTACTCTGGAACAAACTACCTATCTATATCAAACAAAGCTCCTCATTAGCACTCTTCAAGAAAAATCTTGATAATTGGATGGGAAATAGGAAATTCACCCCAGGGATCACTTTTGTGGCTCTGCTTGACAGTGGCACAGGAAAATAATTTTCTTGGATGGCGAAAGCCAGAGTACCTTTAGGCTATAGGCCCTAGGGTCAATAGCCTAATGCCTACCTATGAACCTATGTGTGTTGCAACTAGAAAGCAGTTGGAGGAGATTGCCCATTGCCACAACCTCATGACCTCTTGACATAAGGGTTAAGACTTGGTTCTCCCATGCTTGTTGATGACCAAACAACTGCCATGTTGTCTGTCTGAATTGTGATGATTCCTGAGGGAAGAGAGGTTAGAAGGGTTTACAACATTCGGAGCACCGCTCTCATCTCCAGGAAGTTTATATGCAAATTGGTTATCTGATGGGGACCAGTTGCCTTGGACTGTCTGACCCAGGAAATGCCCTCCCCATCTGAGCTGGGAAGTGTCTATGGTCATCGTGGCCTTTGGGGGAGGAAGGCTAAAGGGACATTATTATTCAACAACCTGCAGTTGAAGCCACCAGAGAAGATATTGTTTGCATACTTGAGATAGTCTGATTGGATGATTCAGAGGATAAAAGAGGAGGGACATTGAACTGCTAGTGTCCATTGAAGAATCCTCATATGGAGACGAGCTGTTGGAACAAGAGTTATGGTGGCAGTCATCGACCCCAACGTTCTTAGAACAAGATATGCTGGAGGCATAGGAATGTCTAGAATCTGTTTGACATGGAGTCTGAGAGAGGAGACCCTGTCTGTAGGGAGAAGAGCTAAGCAATGTGTTGTGTCCAGACGGGCTCCAATGAAGTCTATCATCTAGACTGAGTGTAGATGCAATTTCATTAGGTTGATGGAGATGCCCAAAGTAGTCCCTGGCTTGGAGGAGTCTATGCCTGGTGGGAGCAGTGAGGAGCTAATCATCCAGGTAAGGAAACACATGGAATCCTTGCAGTCTCAGGTGAGCTGTCACTACTGCCATACATTTGGGGAACACCCTGGGGGCTGTGGTGTGACCAAAGGGGAGCACTTTGAATTGGTAATGATTGGCTCTCAGCTGGAAGTGGAGAAACCTTCTGGAGCGCCTGTTCATTTGATAGTACGCATCCTGAAGAGCTATCAAGCACATCCAGTTGTCCTTCTGCAGGAAGGGAAGAATGGACTAAATGTGACCATTCAGAATTTTGAATAACCAACAAATTTGTTCAGGGTTTTAAGATCCAAAATGGGTTTGAGGTCTCCCGTTTTCTTGGGCACTAAAAAGAATCTGAAATACTCAACACCTGATCCAACTAAGCTGGTCTTGAGAGACAGTCTGGATGACTATTTTTGTGAGCAACTTTGAAATTTCTAATACCGCAGCCTCCCTTTGATTGGGTGGAATATCGGGCAGGGACTTGGTTGGCGTGGAACTTTGGAAAAAGGGTATGATATAACCTCTGGACATATTTAAAACCCAACGGTCATTTGTGATGGCCTCCCAGGATGTTGGGTGTAGAGACAGATATCCCCCAACTACCTTCAGTGAAGAGCAGTCCGGCAATCCTTCAGGATTGCTGATTGGGCCAGTCCAAGAAGGTATCTCGAGACCCCTGGTTTATGGGACCCCTTCTGCCACAAAGGTGACATCTGCCATTTGCACCATTTCTCCCTCTGCCTCTGGAGGAAAAGTCTCCCTGTGATTCCTGGAAAGGACCTTGAGAGCTTTGGAACCACAACTTTTTACCATCACGCTGGTTTCCTGAAGAAAGACCGTTGAGGGGTGGCAAAATGTATTCTGATGGCAGACAAAGTCTTCCCATCCTTCTCACTCTGGGAGAGTCCAACACCTGATCCAAGCTGGTCTTGAGAGACAGTCTGGATGACTATTTTTGTGAGCAACTTTGAAATTTCTAATACCGCAGCCTCCCTCTGATTGGGTGGAATATCGGGCAGGACCAAACAATGATGATCTGTTGAAAGAAGCGTTAGTAAAAGATGCCTTAAACGGTTCTGTGAAATCACAAAGCCACATCCAGGTATGGCTCCTAATAACATTGCCTGAACCAGCTGCCCGTGAGGCACCTTCTGTGGCATGAGAGATTAGCCTCATGGACACATTCACTATACAAAGAAGGGTGGCCATTCTGGAGGAAAAGGTCTTCTGTTCCTCCAGAAGAAGCTACAGCCCTAGTGGAATAAGCCTTTACAGACGTGGGAAGTTGTTTCCCATGAAAGGAGTAACAAAAGGAAATGACTCTGGAAATCCAGAAAGAAATGGTTTGCTTAGAGACTGGCAACCCTAATTTCTTTTCTTCAAAAAGACACAAAGAAAGTACAGTTGTGTGCACTTACCATAAATGTAGATGGCTGAGTGTATTCACTGTTGCAGTCCTGACTGTTGGGATTTCCTGCAGTGAAAGCCCTCAGCCAGCCCGACTACCAGAGAAAACTGTATTCGCCTCCGAGGCTGGTGGATGCCCTTACCGACATCAGTATGCTCAGGTGTGATTTTCTTTACCTGCTTAGATGGAGCCCCCCCAAGTGCACCCTACGAGGACCAAGGTAGAGTGGACTCAAGGAGGTCCCAAGTATAACCAAGGTGGGCCAAGAAAGAGTGGACCCAAACCAGGCTTGGGAGGTGTAAGGTCATTTGCTGATTTTAGTAGACTACCTAGCAGACTGAGGGGGTAGGAGGGAGGGAATGAAGACTAAAACAGTGAATACACTCGAACATCCACATTTACGGTAAGTGTACACAACTGTACTACGTTCATTGTGTTTCACTGTTGCAGTCCTGACTGTTGGGAAAATTCCCAAAGCTTTAGAGAGGGTTAAAGGAGATTAAGGAGAGGAGATGATTCCCTACAGGACTGCGGATGCAAAACCTGCTCTAGACTGGGAAAAGGCTGCCAGGTGGTAGTGTCTAGTGAAGGTATGCACAGAAGATCAGGTGGCAGCTTCCAATATGTCTTTAGTGGGAACCCCTTTGAGGGAAGATGTATAAGTAGTTGTGGCCCTAATGGAGTATGACCTAATTAAATCAGGGATTTTTGCCATGATGGCTGTAACAGAAAGAGATACAGTGGGATATCCACTTGGAAATAGTTTGTTTAGAAGCTGGTTTTCCTTCTGAGCCTGTGGTAAAGGTAATGAACAGCTGGTCTGTTTTCCTCAAAGATTTAGTCCTGTCCAGGTAGAAGCATAGCATCCTATGCACATCCAGAGAGTGCAGTCATCTCTCCCCTTTGTTTTGAGGGTTGGGAAAGAAGGTAGTAAATGAATGGCTTGATTCAGAGACACATTAGTAACCACCTTAGGCATGAAGGAAGGATTAGATCAGATGAAGCCCCTGTCTTTATGGAAGATAATGAAAGGCTCCACTGCCATTAGAAAAAATAATCTTTTCCATTTATTGAGTATTTTTTTTTCATGCTAGGCCTTTTAAACTCTTTTAAAATGGTTTGTACCTGCTGACTCAAGTTGGAGGTGCAGTAGGGCATTGTAGAATAAACCAGATTGAGAGTGTGATTGTCTGAAGGTTGGGGTGTACAATCCTCCCCTTGTTCTGGGTGAGGACGTCCACCCTCTGTGGTAACATCAAAGGCTTTTGACTTGTGAGCTCGAGGAGAAGAGGGAACCAGTTGCTGCCTGGGGCCAGTTTGGTGCTATCAAGATGGCCTTTGGGTCCTCCCGCCTAATCTTCAGAAGCACTAGAGGCAAAAGGGGTAATGGTAGGAAGGCATAAATAAAGAGGTGTGTCCAAGGAAAGAAGAATGCATCTGTTTTCCATGAAGATATCTGCTTTGTCTTGGTGCAGAACTTCTTCAGGTGAGCGTTGTCCTTGCTGGCAAAAATGTCCACCTGTGGAATCCCCCATTGCTGTGTTATGGATTGGAAAGCTTCCTGATGGAGATGCCATTTCATGTGGATCTATCAGATTCCTGATGATCTGGCCTGCCAGGGTATTCTTTTCCCCGGCAAGTATTGTGCCATGAGGTACAGGCTGAGAGATTGTGCTGTCTCCCATATTTGCAAGGCCAGGCGGCACAAAGGTTAGGAATGCATACCTTCCTGCCTGTTTATGTACTACATGACTGTGGTATTGTCTGTTTGTATTACTAGGACCCCTGGGTACCATCTGTTCTTGAAAGCCAGTAAACCATTTTGTTCTGCCATGAGTTCTTTCCAATTTATGTGCCACTTTCTGTATAGAGTGGGCCATAATCCTTGAGTTTGGAGTTTTGGGCATGGGCCCCCTACCCTGTCTCTGAGGCATCTGTGCTGAAGGTTTGGCCCTGAGGCAAGAATATGAAGGGTAGGCCCTGATTTTGGGTACAAGCCTGTACCCAACATGCAAACTCCTGTTTGAGGCAAGGTATTAAGGGTATTTGGGCATCTAGAGATTGTAAGCTCTGGCACCACAAGCTTTTTAGGCACCACTGCAACTTCCTCATGTGAAGCCTGGTCTTGGGTGCTATGAGAATACAGGATCCCATGTACCCCAGTGTTTTGAGGAATTTTCAGGCTGAGATGCATTGATTTTCTTGTATCTGTTGGAAGTAATCTGTTAAAAAAGGTGACCTTGTCCAGGGGAGGAAGGCCCTCTGAAGGAAGTAGTCCAGGAGAGCTCCCAGGAACACTATCTCTCTAGATGGGACCAGGCTGGATTTGTTGAGGTTTACAGTGAACCCCAGAGAATTCAGGAGGTCCTGTGTGAATTTCAGATCTTTGTTGATCTCTGGAATATCTGTAGCTTGTATTAGGCAATCGTCAATGTAAGGGTAAATCTGGACCCTTTGGTTCTGCAGTAGGCAATGACTAGTGCCAAGCACTTTGTGAAAACCCTTGAAGCAGTAGACAACCCAAAGGACAGTGCTGAAAACTGACAGTGACCGAAGCTTGCTCTGAAGCGAAGAAATCTTCTGTGTGATTTTTGAATAGGAATGTATAAGTAGGTGACCTTTAGGTCTATTAAGAGCATGAAGGCCTGAGGAGTTATCATGGGTAGTCATTTTTGAAGTGTCAGCATTTTGAACTTTGGTGTCCTGAGGAATTGCTTTAAGATGGACAGGTCCAGAATAAGATGCCAAGATCCTTCTTTTCTTGGGACTAGAAATCACCATGAGTAAAAGCCTTTTCCTTTTTGTTCCTCTGGAACTAGCTCCAAAACTCCCTGAGAATATAGAATTTGTATCTGTTCGAGAGTCTGAGTTTTTTTATTTGGGGGTACATCTGGGAAACCTGAGTAAACTAAATGCTCTTTGAAAGTGAGTTTGTAACCATTTGCAATAATGTTTAGAACCCACTTATCTGAAGTAATGTGGGTCCAGTTTTGTAGGAAAAATGACAGTCCTCCTCCTAGTTTTGGGGTGGTGTGAGAGTGGAGGGAGAGAGTCATAATTGCTCTTTGGCTGGGGGCTGTGAACTAGAATTCCCTTACCTGGCTGATTCAGAGGTCCACTGCCTTGATCTTTGTTGTTGATGCCTTTGCCTGGAAGCTCTGTCTTTTGGGGGCCTTTTCTGTCTATTCCTAGGCTGGGTAGGAAAGGACCAATGTTTTTCTGGAAAGTTCCTGCTGACCCTAGGTGGTTGTACCTATAGGAAGTCCTTAACTGCTTGCATGGACTTTGCCTTGTCTTCCATCTTCTTGAGAACTGCTTCAGCTTTTGGTCCAAAATGTCTGTCTTTGTCAAGGAGTGTGTCCAAGAGGTTAGCCTTTACATGATCAGGGAAAGATTGCTCACTAAGCCATGCATGTCTCCTAATTACTGAACTAGTGACAGCTGTCCTGCAGGATGCCTCCATGGCATGTTTGGTAGGGTTACCATATTTGGTTATATGAAAAAGAGGACGAAAAAATATGTGCTTGTATACCAGCACATATTTTTTCATCCTCTTTGGGTTGACAGATTCAACACACTAGGTGAAGAGCAAAAAAAAAAAAAAAAAAAAAAGGTCTTTAGTCTTAAGACAAGTAGCTAGTAGCTCCATGTCTGGCGATTTTCGATTGGCCTGTATGCCAGTATACGAGCCAATCAAAAACTCGCACAGCAGACCCTCTTCTGTTCAGTGTGGAACATCAAGCAGTTCTGCATTGAACAGAGCTCCGTTTTTTGACTGGCTCACACACCAGTATACAAGCCAATCAAAAACTCACACAGCGGACCCTCTTCTGTTCAATGTGGAACATCAAGCAGTTCCGCATTGAATAGAGCTCCGTTTTTTGACTGGCTCATATACCAGTATATGTGCCAATCAAAAACTCACACAGCGGACCCTCTTCTGTTCAATGCGGAACATCAAGCAGTTCCGCATTGAACATAGCTCTGTTTTTTGATTGGCTCACATACCAGTATACGAGCCAATCAAAATCTCGCACAGCAGACCCTCTTCTGTTCAATGTGGAACATCAAGCAGTTCTGCATTGAATAGAGCTCAGTTTTTCAATTTTTTTGATTGTCTCGTATACAAGACAATCAAAAAAAAAAATGTGGAGGAAAGAGGAAATAGGGATGCCTGGTTTTTGAAAATTCTGCGATTTGTCCGGGTTTTTGAAAAACCTGGACAAGTCGCAGAATTTTCAAAAAATGCCAGATAGGAGCCCAGAAAAAGAGGACGTGTCCAGGGAAACACGGACGTATCGCAACCCTAGTGTTTGGCCACCTGGAAACTGGAGTGACACAAGTCCAAAAGTTCTTTAGAAATATTTTTATCTTCCATGGTTGCAAAATTTTTTTGTTTGAGTTGATCTAGGATGGTTTTCTGAAATTTGATCATATGGAACTGACAGCTGAGGGCCTTCACAGACAGAGTAGGAAAAGAGTATACCTTCTTTCCAAACCTGTACAGGGCACTACTTTCCTTGTCCATGGGCAGGGGATTTTTGGAGACATTGGCCCTAGCCCCTTTAGGTCCTGGAGTAACAACTTCTGGATCAGCAGAAGGATTCTTAAACATATATTTATGGGTTCTTTGCACCCTGTAACAGCTGTCCCATTTCCTAGGGGCAAGGGAAAGTGTGTCAGGATTCATGGAGGCATTCTGAAAAACATCCTCTACCACTTCCAAAATGGGAGGGATAGCTAAAGGTTTGTGCTCAAGGGGGTCCAGAAACTCCCTCTTTTCTTGGCTTAGGGGTAATCTTGTGCTTCCCACTGAAAATGCTGTCTCTTAGCATAAAGAATCTCCCCAAAAGTTTGATCCTCTGGAGATGAAGCTGAAGGAAGGTTCTTCTCATAGTCTGATTCTTTAAAGGATGTGTTAGAGGATCCTTCCTATGAGCCAGAGTCCTCCAAGTCTGAATCCTCTTCAGACAGGAAGAGTTCAGGGTCAAGATCAGTATAGGCATCCCATTTCCTTTTTCCTGGGGTAGCTTCACCTGTGGTCTGTCTGGCTCTTACAATGCTAATTAAGTCCTCATCCAGTTTAATCAAATCCTGGTGGGATCCCGGTAAGTGGGAGCCCGTAGGCCCAGGTGGAGACACTACCACACTGCCTTTCTTTGGGGTAGGTTTGGCCTAAGGACTAGGTTGGGTCTGATGTCCTAGTGCCTGAATCTCTATGAAAACACACCGGCGTAGGCCTAGGCATCGACATGTCATAAGTTAACGAGCACTTGCCAGAAGCTGTGGCCTGCTGAGCGACCCTGGACCCAACCGATGAGCTGAAGAAGTGAGTAGTGGAAGCTGAAGGAACCAAAGGCATGTCAGACTCCAAATGGGTCTCGACAGAGGCCTGGGTTGTTGTTTCAAATATCGAAGGGGCTGCGAAGGTGCCTCACCTTCTTCAACAATGATCAGTCTAGCAGGAGAGTCAGGTGGGGAGTGATTGTCCGACGACTCTGGCTTAAGTTTCTTCTCTTTTTTCTGCTTATGCACCTCAAGATCAGGATGACTAGCGTATGCCATCAGATGCAGTTCAACTGATTCTTGTCTTAGAAAATGAGCTAAGACTTCGGCTGTACATTTAATGGTTTTAGTGTTACCTCGCACAAAAACAACAACTCAGGACATTGTGGTCTGGGCCTAAGTAAGTAACACAAAGAGTATGGAAGTCTCTGTGTGGGATTTGTTTACCGCAGCAAAGACAATTATTTATTTTATCTGACATGAGTTAAAAGAAAAAGAAGAGAGTTCTCCAATGGGGTACTTATCTTTTCAATGAAACTTCTCTCTGGTGTGATCCTACCGATGCACTTGAATACTCCTTCAGGATCTGGCGGCAAGAAACAACTTAAGTGATGATGCAAGCTGGCTCCCTTTATACCTGTGTGTACTGACTTTGGTAAGGGCATCCACCAGCCTGGGAAGTAAAAACAGTTTCTCTGGTAGTCAGACCAGCCAAGGGCTTTCATGGCAGGACTGCAACAGTGAGACACGATGAACATCTGATCTGATTTCCCAATGTCCTCAGTCTTGTCAAGGTAAAATCTAAGCTGCCTATGCACATCCAGTAAATGAACAATTTGTTACCTTCTGTTTTGAGGGGAAGGAAAGAAGGAAGCAGGATTGGAATGGGAGAATCTGGCCGAGGGGAGGAGGTGAAGAAGGATAGTCATAAAATTGTGGGTTTATCAGGAAAGGAAGGTTTAGATCCATTACTATCCTGTCCTGATTTGTCCTGAAATCTCTGTTAGTTCATTTGCCCTTTTAGAGTTTTTTTTTAATTTTTCTAACAAAAGGGCCAGCTTTAACAGGATAATTCCTTTGGAATTTAGGCACTGGAGAATGAAAAATGTGTTTCAGGCCTTGCATAACTAGGGTTGCCACCCCTCCATTTTTTTTCTGGACTATCTGGAAATCAAACTGATTCTCCGGTAGTCCGGAAAAAACTGTACAAACTCCAGTATTCTGTTTCAAAAAGGAAACAGACTATCGGAGTTTGTAAATTGGCTGATTTACTATGCTTTTTTTTACAGAAAAGCATAGTAAATCAGCTGAAAGCAGGCAGCAGGAATGGAAAAAGAGGGTGTTCCTCACCAAGTGATGTGATCGTGACATCACAAAATGGGCGGAACATGGGTGGGGAGGGGTGGGATGGGCAGGTTTACTGATGACATGAGGGGTGTGGCTTTACTCTGGTTTTAGCCACGATGAAAGGTGGCAACCCCATGCATAACCTTCTCCTTTTCCTGAAAGATTTTGAACAGATCCACAGCTGCAGATCAATACAATGCCTTTGCTTCAAAAAGTTAATTTCACTTTACCTATCTCCTTTCTAAGTTTATTCTCCCCTGTCAAGATTTGTTGAAGACTGACCCACTTTAGAAACTAATGTATATATTGTACATGACACTCTGCTTAATTGTACATTGCACTGTTTGTTCACCAGAATGTATATATAGATTTTTATCTAATTAATTAGTCTGAACTCCTCTGTTATTGATTATATTTCTGTACTTTTTGTTTGTGAAATGTCTTGGGTTTCACCTGGGTTGAGCATGAAACTGTTCAATATTGATTAGTGTACTACTCTGGTAAGTAAGTAAATACATAAATAAATAAGGACTGACATATCACACACTCTTTATAGTTATATACAGCACCAAGGCAAAACAATTTTCATGATGATCTCTGTGTGGAATTTGCCCCCCACAGTCAGATTTTCCTATCCTGGATCACATGTACAAAAATTAAGAGAAGCATTAAGAAACAGTCTCCAGTGGAGTACTTATCAGCCCAATGACTAGAAAGCAGTAGTAGTCATAAATCTCAGACCAAAGTTCTGCTTTTGGGCTGGCAGCAAAGAAATTCTGAGGCAATTTGTGTTTGTATATCTCTTAAGTACCTCCTGCCTTTGAGTTTAGGTCATACATCGGATGTACGGCATGAGGAAGACACCCAGGCTTTAGTATGCTGGCTGGAAATACAGCTACCCTTGGCAAGATATCCTATTAGTTATTAATACTGCAACACTGATCTTGGAAGAACATTAAAATGTACTACACAAAAGTACCTAAATGAAGAGAGGAATGAGGAGGGAAGGGTATGAAGAAATTAGCTACGAGGCAGGCACTTTTCCCTCTTAACACACTTTTCAGGAATTCAGGGCCACCATGAAACCTTTCTTTCATTGTACAACCTATTCTGAGGTATAAAATCATTACTAAGTCTATCTTAATTTCATTTCTGTAAACACAGGGATGTCTCAAATTTTACTCCCTGCTGTTTCACTTGTTTCCTGCCTCAAAACAAATAATAAGTAATAGGCAAGAGTTTGAGTACAGTTTCCAGTTCTGCTTAAAACACTGCCCCTTCTGGTTGGATGACTGTTTACAACCAGGGTCAAGTTTATCAGGGCTTGTAAGAATCGGTCTTCTTTAACCATTCAGAAAACCTAAGCCTGTATATCAAGGTTAATGTCTGCCACATTTTACTGTCTGGGCTTGGAGAAAAACTTTGCTGGCCACTCTTTTTGCAGCTTGTACCATTAGGACCACGAAGAGGAGTTGTTTATTAGATTGAACATTCTGTTATTCAAATGTTCAGAGTACTGAACAAATGCCTTCAAAAGATACATGACAGTATTTGTATGTTGGAGATGGCAGTACAACAGGGGTAGGGATTTGCCCTTTCCCTACTGTTCTGTGATCTTGGAGTTGGTATGTATAAGTAAGCAGGGGTGTTGGGGGGGGGGTGCATGGTGGCCCCCCTCTAAAAAAGAAGTTATGTCCTTACCATTACATTCCATCTGTATTGTCAATCTTCATTCATTCTTGATAGATGGGTTCGGTTCTGTCCTCTCGGAACCAACTCGACCGTTATATAGCAAGCACCAGCCAAAAAAGTCTCGAGCTAAGGCTCTACTCACAATGCCCCTCTCCCCATTACTTCAGATTGAGTTTGCAGCCTAGTATAGAAAAGACAGAAGTCCTGTCTAAGGTATAACCTTATAACCAATAGCACACAAACCCACGCACGTTCAAGCTTGCACGGCCCAACATCATCTCAGGAAACAAACAAAGGCCAGCAATACGGTTCCAAAGGCTTTATTGGAATAAAGTAGGTGCCGTGGAAGCACCATAATACTCTCACAACAACAAAAAGCGTGACCTCAAACTAGTTTCGGTAGAACACCTTCTTCAGTGAGGACAAATAGCAAAGACATGCTCCATTGAACACACTCCGTGCGGATGTAAGCTATTTGTTGGAATTTGTTGAACATTTGAATAACAATATTTGGGGTATTGAATTTTCGATAACATATCACAAGTCAATTATTGACTTCTTGGATGTTACGATATATCGTAATGAAGACAACACCCTGAATACTAAAATACATAGGAAATATCCACAATTCAACACATTACTCCATTCTTCAAGCATGCACCCACGTCACACCATCCGCAATATTCCAAAATCACAGTATTTACGCATAAAACGTATTAACTCCTCTCTGGTTGATTATGAGGACGCTAAACAGGATTTAAATAAGAGATTTTTGGATAGAGGTTACTCATATAGGGACATTTCTAGAGCTAGGGTGTGGACAGACCAACATGAGAGATCGGATCTTTTACGATACCAAAAGAAGGATGGTGTTATGGATGACACCATTAGATTTATTACCACTTTTGGGAAAAATCACCAACTTATTAGAAACGTATTGAACAATAATTGGAATATACTTATGGCTAATGACCATCTTCGTCATATATTGACTGAACAATGTTCTATTTCCTACAGGAGGGGCAAAACTTTAGGCATGTTATTTTCCCACTATAAACATCGGGATAGTGGGGGTGCCACATATAGACAACTTACCATTACTGGGGATGAACTTTTGGGGACGTTTCCTTGTGGTCATTGTTCTTCTTGTGGAAATGTTAATAAAATTAAACAATTTTCTAGTGCCAATACTAGTAAGATATTTGACACTCGTATCTTTGCCAATTGTTCATCTAGTTGGGTGATTTATTTGGCTACATGCCATTGCCAAGCTTTCTATGTAGGTAAAACTTCACGTTATCTCAGAATCAGAATAGGTGAACATCGTAGTGATATTCGGAATCATAAAATCAGTAATGCCTTATACCAACATTCCATCAAACATCAATCTGCTAAATTTATGTTTACGGTCATTGATAAAGTACAGGGGAACAGACAAAATCAGTTGGGTTGGCAAAGTATTCTTAGTAACAAAGAAAAATATTGGATTATACATTTGGGAGCCTTATTCCCACCTGGACTAAATGACCATTTATAATTTACCTTATACATATATATGGTATTACACACCATATTCCTTGGCACTATTTGTTTATCTATTTCAATATTATATTGTTATTTATATCACATTTTGTGTTTAGAATATGGATAATATTCTATTCTGAATACTGATCATTATGGGAAGTGCATTTTATTTAATAATGTTTTGCACACTTTAAATAATTAATATGCAGTTAAGTGGAAGCCATTTGTTATTGGCTATGGATATGTATAAATATGGAGTGTGTTCAATGGAGCATGTCTTTGCTATTTGTCCTCACTGAAGAAGGTGTTCTACCGAAACTAGTTTGAGGTCACGCTTTTTGTTGTTGTGAGAGTATTATGGTGCTTCCTCGGCACCTACTTTATTCCAATAAAGCCTTTGGAACCGTATTGCTGGCCTTTGTTTATAACCTTATAACCACCCAGGACCAGGTCCAATCCTCCAGAAGTCTTTCGAAGGGGGCAAGAGGGTGGGATGTCAAGAATGAATGAAGATCGATAACACAGATGAAACGTTATTTATTTATTTTATTTTATTTATTTTACATTTGTTGACCGGGCTAGTCCAGCTGGATATATGTCCATTTTCAGTGGAGGCCCGGGGAGAAAAGCTCCAATGGTTATAACAAGTATAGGGAATACAAAAAAAAAAAGTATGGTAAGAACATAACTTCTTTATCTGATGTTGTTGATCTTCATTCATTCATGACACATGGGACAGAGTCCCCAACTACTTTAGATCCTGGGCAGCACTAAGGAAGGATATTCCTGAATACCAGAGAGCCAAAGGATGCTCTTCCCCTGGAGACCATGTCTAATTTGTAATGAGTGATAAAGGTATGAGGAGTAGCCCATGTTGGAGCTGCACATATTTCGTCCATGGTGCCTTTAGAATGAAAAAACGCTGAAGTGGAAACAGATCTGGTAGAATGCGCTTTAACTGGAGTAGGCAGTTTGAGTTTATTTTGATTGTAGACAAGGGAAACACAATCTCTAAGCCATCTTGACAAGGTAACCTTTGATATAGGTTTGGCCAATTTGGGTCTTGTAAAGGATACAAATAATTGGTCCAATTTTCTAGAAGAGTTTGTTCTGTCCAGGTAAAAATGTAATTGTCTGTGTACGTCCAGGAGATGTAAGCAGTATTCACCTTTGTTTGAAAAATTTGGGAAGAAGACTGGCAAGTCTAAAGACTGATTAATATTAGTTTCTGATACCAATTTAGGGAGGAAGGACGGGTTTGTTCTTAGCAACACCCTCTCTTTGTGAAATATGACATAAGGATGTTTCACACATAAAGCTTGTAACTCAGAAATTCTCCTGGTGGACGTGATAACCACTAGGAAGAGGGTTTTATAAGACAAAAACTTGAGGTCGCAAGTAGCTGCTGGTTCAAAAGGCTGTTGAACTAGGCATTGTAAGACTAAAGTCAAATCTTGTGGCACTACAGGATCTTTGAATGGGGGTTTTAAATGTACGATGCCTTTAAGAAAAATTCTGCATAAACAATGACACATCAAGGAATGGTCATCAATTCCTTTATGAAAATGGGAAACAGCAGCTAACTGAACCTTAATTGTGTAAAGAGAAGCCCCGATTCAAATAAGGTCACTAAATATTCCAGGACCTTATCAACTGGTGCTGAAAAAGGATCTATGTTGTTTGTTCAGGCCCAAATCGAAAATCTTTTCCATTTGCTAAGGTAAAGTTTCCTAGTGGACAGTTTATGGGAAGCCAGAAGAATCCTTTGCACTGAAGAGGATAAGTTATTCTGCCTGGCAATTACTGGAACTGGAGATACCAAGCTGTCAGCTTCAGATTTTGTAAATTGGGATGCACCAAGCCCTGGAGGTGAGACAGCAGGTCCAGAACTAGGTCCAGAATCCATGGGAGGTGAACCAGATGAGGCTAAAGAAAGGCGAACCAGACTTGGTGGAGCCAACAGGGTGCAATGAGAATTACTTTGTTTCTCAACCTTTGGGCTTTCATTAAAACCTGGGGAATCAGTGGAGTATGGGGGAAAGGCATAAAGAAGTCCTGGGGACAATCGAGAAGTGCATCTCTTGGGGACTCCCTATAAGGGGGAAATTAGGGCAAAGTAGCTCCTGCATTTCTTGTTTATCAGGGAGGTGAACAGATTGCAGCAGCGCTGACCCCAGTGATGAAAGATCTTCATTGCTATGTTGTAGCTGAGACCACTCATGAGGCAAGAGGATGCATCGGCTCAACTTGTCCGCAATCACATTGGAATTTCCAGGGATATGCATTGCTATCAGAAAGCGGTTGGAATCGACAGCCCATTGCCAAATCCTGAGGGCTTCCAGACATAGTGGGTAGGATCTGGGCCCTCCCTACTTGTTGATGTACCAGACTACAGACATGTTGTCTAATTGGATTGCAACTGTCCCCAAAGGAAGGACAGACTGGAAAGCTTGCAATGCTAAAAGCACTGCCCTTAATTCTAGGACGTTGATGTGCAAACTGGCCTCTTGGGGGGACCAAGTCCCTTGAACAGTCTTTCCCAGATAATGCCCCCCCACCCTATCTTGAAAGCATTCATGGTCACTATGGCTTTGGGCAGAGAGGGAGAAAAGGTGCAACCCTATAGATCTTCTTCTGACTTCATTCACCAAGATAACTCCTTTTTGCAGCAATATGTTATCAGAATTGGATGAGATATCGGGTGCATTAGAACTGACCATTATGATGCCAAGAGCCATTGAAGCAGCCTCATGAGGTACCTTGCTAGGGGTACTAAGGTTACAGTTGCTGCCATGGTTCCCAGAGCTTGCAGTACCAGGCGAGCAGGAGCTTTGTTTTGGGAAATTATTGCCTGAACTTGTGATCTTAGCTTTATCAGCCTGTGGAAGGGGAGGGAGGCTACACAGGAAACTGTATTTAGTCTTGCTCTGATGAATTCTAGATCTTGCGTATGAGTCAGTTGTGACTTTTCCATGTTGATAAAAATGCCTAGTGCCTCGGCGAGGTGCAGCATGAAGTCTGTGGCATAAAGCAGTAGATGCCTGTAGGGGGTGGTGAGGAGTCAGTCATCTACATATGGAAACACTTGGAATCCTTGTAGTCTCAAGTGAGCTGTTACGACTGCCATGCATTTGGTCAACACCCTGGGAGCTGTGGTGAGACCGAAGGGCAGTTCTTGGAATTGATAATGACTGGCTCCTAGCTGGAAGCAGAGATATCTTCTGGAGCACTTACTTATTTATATTATTTAACATTTGTTTACCAGGAAAGTCCAACTTGGAACAAAGCCAATTTTCAGCAAGGGTCTGGGGAGAAATGCTCCAGATGCATGTAATGTGGGAGGACATGCAGACTCCACACAGAAGGCAGCCCAGCCGAGAATCAAACTGAAGAACCTCTTGCTGTGAGGCGACAATGCTACTGTTGCACCACTGTGCCATTTATATGGTAATACGTGTCCTGAAGATATAGAGAGCACATCCAATCTTTCTTCTCCAGAAAGGGTAGGATAGCCTGAACTGTGACCATCCGGAATTTTGTCTGTTGTACAAATTTTTTCAGTAGGCTGAGATCTAGAATTGGTCTCCGGTCCCCTGTCTTTTTTGGCACTAAAAAGAATCTCGAGTAAAATCCGGATCCTATTTGGTCTGGTGGGACTTCTTGGATGACTCTTTTATGGGGCAGGTTTTGAATTTCTATTGCTGCTAGATCCCCTCTGACTGGATGGAACATTGAGAATTCGCTTTTGGGGTTTTGGTAAAAGATTGAAGGGATTATGGTAACCTCTGGTGATAATAATCTGCACACAGGTATCTGAGGTTATTGTGAGCCAGACTGATTGGTGCAGTGAAAATCTTCCCCCAACTGCTTCCAGAGGTAAGCAATCGGGCCTCCATTCAGGAGTGCTGGTAGGGTTGTCTGGAAAAAATCTCTGGAGCCCTGATTACGCAGACTCCCTCTGCCATGGGGAGAGTGTCTTCCAGAAAAGTTCCACCCTCTGCCCCAGGGGGGAGTACTCACCACATGCATCACGAAAAGGCCCTTCGGATTTCTTGAAGCACATTTTCCACTCCTCTGATTTCTATAATAGGATCTTTTAGGAATGGAAAAATGAATGTCCACAGCAGAAAGGGTCTTTTCGTCTTTTTCACACCTGGCTAGTGTGTCCCTAACTTTTGGGCCAAAGGAAGAACCATCAACAGAAGTGTTGATGAAGAAAGACTTGAAAGGCTCTGTGAAGTCACACAAATGCATCCAGTCATGGAGCTTTATGGCAACGCCTGTACCTGCTGCTCTAGAAGTCTCTTTGGCTGTATAAGCAATGAGCCGTATGGACGAGTTTCAGATAGACTACAGGGTGGCAAGCTGAGAGGCAACCTTATCCCAAACCCCATCAGACATAGCTCCTGCAAAGCTTAGTTATCAGATCTCTTTGGAGTCTAGTAAAGTGTGCCAAAAAGTTCAAGGACCTAATAGAGAAGCTCACTGATGCAAAAACCCGATTCCCACATCTTCCCATCATCCGAGACTCCCTGTTAGGAAGATGGACAGTAGAACTCTCTTCAGTGAGTTTTGTTTTGGTGTCCGCCAACACCACCATGGCATCAATTGCTAGACCCTTACTTCAATGTGGTTGGTCTTCCAGGGCTGACAGACTTTTATCTGGTCTCCAGGGAATGGGCTCTATGGAATCAGAAGCCTTCCACGCCCACTAAACCATCAGCTTAAGTAGGTCATCAGCGGGAGTGGTCACCCAGGAAGTAGATGGGTGGGCATGAAAAGCTTGCAAGAACACAGATTCCCCAGAGGATGGGTTAGAGGGCTTCCAATCACCCCTCTGTTTCAGTATTTCCAGGATGTCTCCAAAGCAGACATCTCCAGTGGGTGACCTGGGGGAACCTTTCCTTTCATTGTAATCTGTGTCTTCCATGACTGATTCTTCTGGAGAATCTAGATGCTTCCTCATAAAAGTCCTCTTACGGGGTGGTTCTTCAGGGGGAAGTCCTGAGGAAGACTCTGAAGAGGAGTGACCCTGAACAGGGATATCATGCAGCTCCTGTGCCCCCTGTCTAGACATAATAGATTTTGACAGCTGCAAGCCAGAGGATACGAAAATATGACAGTCTGACGTAGAAGGAGCCAGCTGGGTGCCTGCTGAGTCTAAAGCTCTCTCCATGATCTAGAAGGCAGGCCCACCTGAAGAGGGATGGCAGCCCGGAACTGAGATAACTTCAGAACCGGGGTCACACCCCGCTCCGATGAACTGCCATCCAGAACAGGAGCCAGAGGAGGGTTCATAACCACCATGGTCCCAAGATCCAAACACGCCACTGTAGAAACAGCCAGAACTGTACAGAGGGTCTCAGAACCGACAGCCAAACCACTGTCCCAGGTGTGCAACAGATCCAATGGTGCCGGAGACAACAGAGATGACCCCGGTGCTTAGGTGAGGTCCCCTGTCAGCACCAAAGCAGCTGGCAGCAGGAGCATCAAAGTGGTGGGCTCCAAGCCTCGGAAGAAAGTTGAAGGAGGATAATCTGGTGGAGTCCTTGGAAAATAAAGCTCAGCTCTGTGAGGGAGAGAGGTCTGCATAGGTGTGGGGAGACCTCTGGTCTCCAAAAGCTGGTCCACCAATCTAACTACGTCCACTTGAGACAGAGTAGAAGAAAGGATTGACATTCCCGAAGGAGACTCTAATCTATCAAGGAAGGGGCTGGGGAGCTGACCAAAGAATAGGTCAACAGAGGGAGAATATTTAGTCCTGGAAGGTATAAATGTCTCGACATTTGGCACAGTTGTTTGCTGTGCAGAGGGGGAGGCTGGAACCGAATGAAAGGTGAGGCTGGTGCAGAAGAAACTGTTGGTGTCAAAGTTGTCAATATTGGTGCAGTAACCAATGGTACCGATGGAGACTACACTGTCGGTGCCGAAGGTAATTTTTCTGTCATTTTAGGTATCTTTGCTCTTGGTTCAGAAGAAGCACACGGAACCGGCGATTTGTGTGATTTTCCTTCACATGCCAGTGGAAAGGTTGGCACAGAGTGGCTTCTCTTTTCTGGGTCTGGTTTCGAAGAGTTAGATGCATCAATCTTACAGAGGGCTTCTTCGAAGGCACTAAAACCCTGACAAAGTTTACAAGTACTGTCTAGATGAGGTGCTCCCAAACAGTGTACACAGGAAAGATGCCCATCTGAATTGGTTATCTTTCTGCCACAGTCTTGACGGTGCTTGAATCCAGATGTTCCTTTCTGTTTTTCTGCCATTTCTAATTCCCACTCTCACACACACACACACACACACACACACACACACACACACACACACACACACACACACACACACACACACACACACACACACACACACACACACACACACACACAGACTATAGAATGAGGAAAGCAGAGAAAACTTTGGAATATCTACCAACAATGATACACAAAAATTACCTACAAAGGTAGGGAAAAAGAAGAAAGATACCAATGGGAGGAAAACAAGTTACTGACAATGGTAACAAGAATACCGATTGGTAAAAGAGGTGAGTAGAATAATACGGAAAGCACTTACACACTTAGAAATATAGATAAAAGTATCAAATATAGAAAAATAGGTAGGTTTTAGCAAACAAAAAAATGCTAGAGAAAAAAGTACTTAATCGGCACTTAGCTGAGAGTACTGGCTGATGCATCTACTTTTCAGAGCGGCAAACAAGATCTGGAGATAAGAGGGTGAGGAGCATTGTGGGTACAGCCTTAGCTCAAGAGTGTTTTGGCTGGCATGAACTATATAACGGCTGGGTCAGTTCCAAGAGATTGGAACTCAACCCATCTGTCATGAATGAATGAAGACTGACAACATCAGATCATGTTTTTATTTTTCAGTTAAATTGTTTTGATATTTGGAGATTGATGGTTTTATATTTTAAGCATTTTAATGTTCAGCTAAATGAAATACATCCCCACAGAGTACAGACTGTATTCAATAATGCAACAAAGTTTTGCGCCTGTAGGAAAGCCTAAACTTTGCAATCTAACCTTGAATGCTGTGGTGAGTATAATATTGTACTGCTTCTGCTTGCTCTGCACTGGATAGTAGTGATAACTAGCAGAACAGTCAAAAGTGAAGAGTTACAATGTTTTCTGCAGTCAGTTATGGTCTGGGTAGCAGACCTGTGTTGCTCAGTTCATAAAATGTTTCCAAAAGATGATCATTTATCAAAATGCTACAGTGGTAGGCTACATTACAAGTTATACATGCAGATCTAATCATCTCCATGTGTACAGTTAAAGTACTAGTTAATTTACTGCAGAGTGTATAGTAGAATCACTAATGACAGCATATGACACTGATTATGACAGAGAATGTATAGTATTATTACATGGTATTTTTCTTGTGGTATTGTTTGCCTGTTTATAGAGTAGGCCTGACTTATTACGTATAATTCACTGCACTCACCTTCAGTTTCTTCAACCCTTTTACTCCACTCTGGATGGGCTGTGGACTGGATGATAATTCCACTCCAACCACTCCTGCAAAAAATGCATTTACACCTAACCTGAAACAAAGCATATACAACTCTTCTGTGCTTTGATCAATTATTACTTTGTTTGAGCTATCCCAGCCAATGATCAAGTACCCTGGCTCTTTTCTATAAGTGTTTGACTTATTATGTTTGTTGTTGTTGTCTTTCGGCTTTTCCCAATTAGGGGTCGCCACAGCGGAACTCCGGTCCGCTAATGACTGGCAATAGATTTTCACGGTTCCGAGTTGCCAGCTCGACGTCCAACCTTCAACGAAGGCACACCCATTCATGCATGTCTTTCGGAACGCCACTCGACTTGCGGGGAGGACATGCAGACTCCACACAGAAGGCACTCCCCGCACACTAGCTGAGAATCGAACAGGAGAATCTCTTGCTGTGAGGCAACGTTTGACTTATTATGTTTACATTCCCAAAATTATTCATGCATGCTTCTTGCTCTTGCATCATTTACTCTAACTTCACTTACTCTGTCAGTCCTCATTCACCTGAACTATGTAGCTGTCACCCTAACTCCACCCCTTATTGCTTATTCAAAACAAATATATGTTCATCCCTTCCTCCCTCCCTCCCCTTCTTTTCTAATATATTTTAAGTGACTATTGTTTTTGTACTTCTTATTATGCCTTGGTTAAATATTTCAGCTTTTCCCACGGATATTTTTCATCAGTCTTAATAACCTCATGAATTACCTAGCATTTAAGTTTAAGTTAGCATTGACTGCTATTATTTACTTCATACAAAACCCTTTAACCATTCATAAAAAATTCAGACTCCATCTTATTCCAGCTCACTCTTCCTTTCTGAACTCTGATTCATTCATTAAACTCCACATCTGATATTCCACACCACTTCAAGCCCTACTGGACTTTACTTTGGATGCTGTAAACTTGTTGGCCTGATTCAACATGAAGACTGTAATAATGGCAAAAGGCAAGTTTTGTGTTGCGGTGATATATAATCAGACCCTGGCCCTAATTAATTTCCTCCACAGTTCCCTGTGGGAAATCCTTTTTGCCACACTGGCTTAAGGCTTTCATATATTTGCACACTAGCTCAATCAATAAAGAGTGTGGTGAACAGGAGGCAGGCATCACAAACCAAAATCCAGACAAGGTGGCCATGGTGGTGCAGCGGTTAGCTTTGTCGCATCACAGCAAGAGGTTCTCCGGTTCGATTCTTGGCTGGAGTGCCTTCTGTGCAGAGTCTGCATGTCCTCCCTGTGGTTGCGTGGGTTTCCTCCGGGTGCTCTGGTTTCCTCCCACATCCCAAAGACATGATGTAGGTGGATTGGACACACTAAAATTGGCCCTAGGTTTGAGTGCGTGCATGTGTGTGCCTTCTGTGGAAGGTTAGGTGCCGGGCTGGCAACTCGACACTGTAAAACTCCACTGCCAATCATGAGCGGACAGCTGATCCGCTGTGGCGACCCTTAACCGGGAAAAGCCAAAAGAAGAAGACTGACTTACATTAAACATGGCTGAAGCTGAATTCCTCTATATAGTTCTGTTCATAGGTTCATAGGTTCATAGGTTTATACTAGGCTATCTGCCCTAAGGCATTTATAAGCCTAGCCCAAAGTTTTGTGGCTTACGCCACCCCTTATGTTAAAAAATACTGTGCCCATTAGTTTGTTGTGCCTCTGTCCAGCAGTGACACAGAGATGATTCCTGGGGTAAACCTACGATCTCCCATCCACCGGTCAAGATTTCTCTTGAACAGAGCCAGCGAGGTGCTCTGCCTCACATGGACCGGGATTTTATTCCACAGCATAGGGAGCCTCTGGGTGACAAATCTATCCCTCCAGCATGTCCTATTTATATCCGTACTAAGGTTTATGTCGCTTGCTCTAGTGGATCTGGTAGATTTGGATTTTTTTGAGGTGGAGCATGTCCATTAATTCCGGGTTGGACATGGCCTTGTATGTCAGGCACAGGTCACCTCTGAGCAGACGGTATGCGACTGAATAGAGCTGGAGTTTCTTCAGTCTGGCAGCATATGACAGATTTTGGAGTCCCTTTATCCTTTTGGTGAGGAACTTTTGGGGTCTCTCCAATTGCTGCAGGTGTCGGGTGAGATACATCCCGAATGGGGCATTGTACTCGATCATTGGTCTGATAAGTGAAGAGTACAGGGGAACAATGACCTCACTTGATCTGGATGTGAATCCCTTCATGATCAGGTGGGCAATGTAGAAGGTCTTTCTAACCACTTTAGCAATGTGAGTGTCAAAAGAAAGGCCACTGTCAACCTGGGTCCCCAGGTCCCTGATAACCTCTTCTGTGCTTAGTGGATTGCCACCTATATGGTAGCTTGGGGTTACCTTGTTTTTCCCGAAGGGTATGACTATACATCGTTTGACATTTAACGTCAGGCCATGGCTCTGGCAACAGCTATCAATTTCCGTGAGACCCCTCTGAAGGATATCTGTGTCCGATGTATTTTCCACTATGGCGCCCAGTTTGCAGTCATCTGCAAACTTTGTCAGCCATTGCTTCTCCTGACTTTTTGAGTTACTTTTGAGTGCTGAATGTGGTTACAAGTGTGTGGGTGGGGTAATAGAAATAACCTTGCCCAGATGAAAACACAAAAATAAAATATTTTCCAGGGAGGCAACCCCTGCTGCGCCCCCCCCCCCAAAAAAAAAAAAAAACCCTGAAATATACTAACTCCATAGTTGTACAAACATTTCACATGGAAAACAGAGATTGGGGAGTTCAGCTTCAGCAAAATGAACTCAACCATATGGCAACTCATCCAATTTCATATCAGCAGGGAGTAGGAAGCCATTCCTAGTCAGACAATTTCATGGATCTTAAATGTGAATAATCCATGTAAAAGAACTGGTGGTGAGTCACTGTGTTAGTGAAAATCTACCCTGTAAGCACCCTGACAGCAAAAAACACACTAGTTCTCACACTAGTTTTTCGAGCACCATTTATTAATCCCATATTATTACACGAGTTCCTTGTTGCCAATAAACCATGTGCCACATTACTGAGTAATATACATGTGAGCTTAATCTCATACAAATGGTAACCCCACATGCTAGGACCAGTGGGTAAAACGGTACTCATTCTATTGGATACTGGAACTACAACAGACCCTGCCCAGTAGGTAACCTGCATATCCTGTTCTACTCCCCGCAATGACTGCACATTCACTAGTCCAATATTTTTCGGTCTTGCAAAAAGACACAAGACTCCTGCTGTTCCTTTCATGTAAGAACGTTTTTTGCACATAAAGAGGACCAGGGGTATTTGGAACTCAAGTCACACTAACTGGGATTTTGTCCTAAATTACCCTTAACTCATCTTATAGCAAATGCTATAAGATGAGTTATACTCAAAAACAAACATTTGATATTTTTATCTAGAGCATCAAAGAGAGCTATTTTTCCTGGATGGTATCTGAGCTGGTATCTCTCTTCACACTAAGAGATTATTTTTTCCTCAAAGGAATGGAGAAGGACTAAAACATGCAGTAGTACTATGTATATACTGTACTAACACAACTGCAAAAATATTTTAGGAAACATATGGTTTTCTACCGCTAAACTATATAGAATACACTACTCGCCAATCCTAGATCATTCCAGAAGGAAGTCAACAGTGTGGATAACTGCAGCAGAATGTTAGCCTCATTTGCTCTCACAGATAATAACAGTGATATACTCATGAGAAGCCTAATAGCACAGTTATGCACTCAGAAGATATGTTGATGTACCCCCTCAAGTGTTACTCAGCCATCTATTTAGGATCCCCTCCTACAAATTTCCTTACACTCAGTAAGATTTCATGAAGTTTACCTATACTGACACTGCCACTCACAAATAAACTATTAATATCAGCTTCCCCAGCTGTAATGGTTTACATCCAAGGTTTATAAAATATGGTTTCCCTAAATTGAATAAAACCTCTTACCTACATTTCAGCTGTATATTATACCAGCCATGTATGCCTAATATCTAACAAGGTTATTCACTCACTTTCTATTATATTATAACACTATCTTCTTTCCAAAAATTCCTAAAGTACTTGAAAAAACTGTAACACTCCAATACTCAGATTAACATAGTTAAAGGAGTACCGCACCCACAGACTCAAAAAACATGTTTAAAACATCATGGCATGATGTTTCCTACACTTTAACAGCACTCTGGGATTATTTACAGGGTTTTAAATATTTTTATATGTAATTACAGACTCTGACCACCTGGAGTACAGCATATTGACGTGGTTTGGATAAATCAGGTTGCCACTCAGTATCCCACAAGTCATTGTTTTGGTCACAGATGTTACATCATGCAGGCCTCCATTTGCCTAAAGCTCTTGTCATTTCATAGATGTTGCATGCATACAAAGTTCTGAGTAAAACAGAACAGTTAAAGTAACATTCCCTGCTGCTGAATGAATACTTAAAACTGAAACAGTGCAAATGTCACAGAACACACACAAAGTGCTGTTTACTGCTGCCTTTTTTTCTAATTTAGTTTAAATGGCACTAATTTGTGAGACAATGAATTCCAGTCTTTTTACTTCTCCCCTCCCCTCCCCTCCCCCGCAACACCTAGCTTCCCTAGCTGTCAAAGTCCTGAGGGTAATTTGACTTGGTAATTTCATTGACTGGCAGATCTCAGCAGGGTGCTTGACTCATGTAATTCAATCTTTGCTCTAGCATTTCTTTTGTTACAGGGGACATTTATTTTCTGCTGCACTGTAGCCATGGCCTTACTTGACTGCATTAGCATCCAGTTTATGTAGCAACTTCTGTAAGATCTTGCACCAGGGAGCTAAATAAAACTTTTAAAATATTAAACCAGTTTAGATCTTTATTAGTGTAAGTGTCTAAGGTATCACTTCATGCTTCCACCTTGCTAAAAATGATTTACATGTGCAAAGTGTGTTGGTATTCAGTGTTTGCCTACATATTTTTTTACTGCACTGGTTGGTTTGCAAAAAAAACTTTTGCAGTGTCCCTGGATTTGTCTTTGTACATACAAACATTGCTATATTTTCCCCTTCTCTTTTCGTGTGTCCAGAAGTCACTTCTCACAAAATAATATTTTTTTTTAATAAAGGACATCAAAGTTAATTTACCTTGAATCAGATAATGGATGACACTGCAAAGAATCACTGTTGAAATATTTGTGCTTGGACTAAATCCCTTATTAAATATTTGCCAGACTACAGTTGAATTGGTGCTATGGCTTTAATTATCCACCATTACATACCAGTTTTGCAGTGTAGTAACCACCTGCCTTGCCCATATACCTTTAGCCATGAATATGCAGCTACTCCTGTTCATGTATGTGAATTCATCTTCAGACTTACGGTGTGGAAGCTACACTGAATTCTAGGTGCTTGTTCAGGTTTCACATGGGGCTTGCTTAAAGCTACTCTCAGGTTAAGCCACTATCAATATGTTGCACTGCCACTTCTGATACGATACGAGGGTAATTTTTAATAAGTTTATTCCCGCACTGCACACTAGCGGTATCTGGTGCAAATACAAGAGAGGTATGCAAGCGATACACCACCTAAGTATCATTTGCCTCTGGTATAGATCTCTCCTTTTGGGAGGGGGGGGGAGAAGTTTGCACTGAACCTGTCAGCCAGTATATGTTGGCAATGTCTGTAGGTTCAGTAATTTTCACATCATTTTGAGCTAATTCTGAGCATATCTGGGAGTTTCCTCCCAGGTTTCTAACATAGCTAAAGAAGACCTTATGATTGTCTTTTGAGTCCTTAGCGATTTTTCTCTCAAAATTTGCCTTGGATGATTTTATGAGAGCTCTTAGTTTTTTACTTATAATGATCAAAGGTGTCTTACCTTTTAAGGATTTTGCTCTATCTTGTAGTAGCTTCCTCCTTTTGTTGTAGAGCTTGTTTATGGCTGGGGTCCACCAAACTGGACGCTTGCCTTTGGTACAAAGAGTCTTTGTTTTGTTTGGGATTGCCTGATCCATGCAGTCCTGTAGGTGCTGGTAGAAGGCATTTGCAAGTGATTCAGCGGCTTGAGTAATGTTTTCCGCCGGCTCGGGGGCCTTAAAGGAGACCACACTAGTCTTTAGAAGTGTGAAGTCGGCTTTTGAGAAGTTCTTCACTGTGGTCTTTTTTATCTCAGGTGGTGACGGGATGAGGACCTCCAGTGAGATTAGTTTATGATCTGATCTCACCAGTGAGGGGTATACTTCCGGTGTTGAACATTGTGATCCCATGTTCGTGATGATGAGATCAAGTATGTTTTCACCTCTTGTGGGGATGGTGACTAGTTGTTCCATGGGATTTGAGTTTATGAACTCCAGGAACCTTTGGGCTAGAGTGTTTGGGCTTGAGTAGTGATCCCAGTCTATATTAGGGTAGTTGAAGTCACCTAGTATGATGGTGTTTGGAGATACATCCAGTGTTTTCAGGAAAGCTATGTGAGGTTCCTGAGTTTGAGAGGGTGGCCTGTAACATGCTACAAATTGCACAGCAGTCTTGCCTATGGTTAATTGCACCTGGATGTACTCTGATGCATCGTGCGTTGCCACCAACCTTGAGGTGTGGGTGTCCTTGATGAATATGGACACCCCCCCTCCTTTCTTGGTGTTGTCCGGATTTTGGGGCGGAGCATGATATGAGGTAAAACCTGATAGTGCTGGGGTGCTCTCAGGAGCCTTGAACCAGGTTTCAGTCACAGCACAGACATCGATGTTCTCCATACTGAGAAGGGCCTTGAGTGCGTGCATCTTGAGGTTGAGACTTCTGGCATTGAGCAGCATTACCCTTCGTTTTTTTCCTTTTTTGTGTTCTAGGGTGGTAGGTTTAGAATTTGAGCCTTGCCTAAAAAAGGCACTATAGGGGTGGCAAGAGCCTTTGCCAATATCCGGAAGCCCAGGGGTGACAGGTGCAAGCCGTCCCCTTGCGAAGCAGCATGGCTTGTCCAGCATGTCATCCCAGGCAGACAGACATTGGATCCCCTTTGAATGACACCAGAGTTTAAGCCAATTATTAAAGCTGATCATCTTATCTCTGTATTATGGCATCATTCTTGGTGAAGGTAGGATACTGCTCAAGGTCAGGGTCATACCTGCCTGGGCTACATAATCAGAGAGCTCCTCGATGTCTCTTTTCATGTAGTCCAAGGAGGTACGTCTCAGGTCGTTTACACCAGCACGGGCAATGACTGAGTCGTACTTGTACCTGCTGTTGAGAGACCTGAGTGCTTGCGTTATGTGGCGGATTCTAGTGCCCAACAGGCAGCTTACTGTGACCTTCTCCTTACTCAATCTGGTGAGCGGGACGTCAGTGTGTCTGACTATGAAGTCACCAATGCCGAGTGTGTCTGGCATTGTGTTTGGCCTTAAGGGCTGTGTCTGTTTGGCACACTGACTGTGTGGTCTATGTGTTGCATGTGTTGTGTCCTGAGGTGGTAGTTGTTTGGGTGTCTGCTTTGGTGGCCTCTGCTGTTTTGGTAGATTTTTGATCAGAGCCTCCGAGTATGTCTTTGTGTGTTTGTGTGTATGATTTGAAGTTGTGATAGTACTATGTGAGACTGGGTATGTGGTGTGTGTGGTTACCTTCTCCTCCTGTCTGGTCTTGCCAGTCCTATGTTGAGAGAGCTCAGCCTCCAGTTTGGCTGTATCGTTGCATCTCTCGCATGTATTTGTGTTTTGTGGGAGAAGGAGAGGGTTGTCTGTGTACATGAGGCAATTGTAACATTGCCTCAATATTCCCAGGTTCACCAGCTGAGCAGGAGAGGACACTAGCAACTGATCCCTCGACATGCTAGAAGGAATAGACAAAAACTTAAAAAAAGACTCCGGGGGATGTGGGTGATCGAGAAGGGGGTTTTAGGCTGATGGGGTACTATCTATAATAAAAGTGCTATATCAAGGTGAGAAAGTACTGTAGGAGCAAGTGGTAGGTTGTACAGATAGAGAATAGTCTACTTAGGAATCAAGTAGAGATGAACTTTTTAGTTATAGGATACGCTGGTAAGATCAGTAGTACAGTTCAAGGAAGGCTATTTTAAGGGAAAATTTGAAGAGTGAACTTTAGGTAGCCCGAATAGTTTAACCCTGATTAACCGCTGCTGCTCTTGTGTGCTACAGCGGCAACTCCGCGCTAACGCACGTTTAGCATGTTTTATAGCAGGGAGCTGAAAAAAGCTAGGAACTGGCCCAAAACGGCCAATGGACTACTAGTCTCTGGCTGAAACCACACCAAATTGGACAAATAGGCTGCTCAGTGCTTCCCACTCCCACTGGTAAGCAGAGAAACTTCCTTCCTTCCAAATAAGGATGTGTAACAGTAACAGGAACTTAAACAAAGCCCAGGGATCAGCAAATTCTGAAACTGGACTACTCTAGTTCAGTAAGGCGGGAAAACAAGAGATATCCTATTACTGACAGAACCCACACTGTGAAAGTAGCAGACTCCAAATCAGACTTCAGACCAGTGACAAGTGGAGTATCACAGGGTTCAGTCATGGGTCCTCTTCTGTTTGGTATCTACTTCTCTGAAGTACAGGCTAACACAGAAGGTCTTTGGAAATTACTACACATGGTAACGCCTTGCTGTGTCTAATTATGGTGGCTGCCAAAAAACCAATTACTAGAAAATGGAAATCAAAATCAAAACCAACTACACTACAAGCAGTGAATATAGTAAAGATAAAACTGAAATTGAGATGTTTAGAAAAAGAGCAAGAGCCAACTACATAGGAAAACAATGGGAATTGTAAGAACACATTACAGGTTGAAAAGCAGCAAGACTTAAATGAGCTATGTAACGTCTAACTGAATTTAATTAGGTAGATATGTGATGCATAATGTTTGCAAATGGGAGTGTGTTGGCGTAGTCTGTTTTCATTTAGACAACGTTATGAATTGCCAAGGTTGTGAGATGTATCTTGAAAAAAAAAAAAAGGCCAGGAATATGCCATCACATTCCCCAAAACTACTACTATACCAAAATTGAAATCAGGCAAATTTACTTCTATGCGCTTATCACTGAGCAGCTCGCAATTAATTAAAATGATCTACATTACATGCATGTAAGCTTTGGTTGCAATGTCCATCATGACACAGCTAGATGACAACTACATCAATGCCATAACCCCAGCAGGAAGCAAAATTACCACCCACTTAAAAACATTAGCTCCAGCAGATCTCATGATACAGCTTTATGTAACTTCATACAAAAATAAAAAAAAAAAGTGAATAAGCTACTGTCTACAACACCAGAATCCAAAGACAATATGCTCCAAATACAGCCAGATAATTTAACTAATTAATATCCCATTTCTTACACAATCTACTGCCTTAAATCAGCCCTTAAATAAGTACTGGTAACCCTGCATGGTTAGACATTCCTTTATTTAACTTACCACAAAAACCTTCCAACACAATCCTTTACTTTTCTTCCCTTAATGACAGCATACCTTTACTGCATCCGTCATGCAAGTCCCTTCATTTTTTTGCATCAATTTCCTTTACTCTAAATCAGCATTGTAACCTCATCACCAGCACCACCTTTCCATTGTTCTCACATCTTTTAAAATTCTACATACAAATCTATGGGATTTTCTGGTATACTAAAATATATATATATATTTAGTTACTTTTAATATTTAGTTTATAGTGGATTACAAGAGTAATAAAATGGCAGGAAGGGTGAAAAAGGCATGCATAAAATTTCCCTAGTCACAGGCCAAATTAGACATCCTAAACCTTAGCCCACAATTTCTTCACAGTTCACAGCTAAGCTAACAGGTTCTACTGTCCATTTCTATGGAAAAACAAATATGCAATGTGCAGCCAGTCATAATTTCACTTTTTAAACACCAGTGCATCTACCAAAAATTCTGCTTACCTGAAAAGTGTACACTTCAAATCTACAACAAATCAGTTTCCTACACAACTAACAAACTGATATTTAAAGAGGCTTTGAGATAAATGCTAACACTTTCCACTGGACTCAACCTGGGGCTGGCTGTGCAACTAGGTATCCAGATCTCAGCATATCTCTGCATTGGTCCAAAAGGGGGGCTTCATTTATGACCTATCTATTCCACTCTCCCTTCTGCAGAACTAATGTTATCCCCAGAAGGTGGGCATGCAATGGAGATGTGCAGTGTATCACCCCACCTCCAGCTCAGCCATGTCTCTACTATACTGTAGAGCTCTAAATCAGAAAATATTAACACGGTAAGTGACCTCATTAGCACTTCAAGATAAATCTTGATGATTGGATGGGAGATTCACTCTGGGGATCACTTCTGTGGCTCTGCTCATCAGTGGCACATGAAAATAATTTTCTTGGGTGGCGAAAGCCAGGGTACCTTTTGGCTAGGTACTGGGCCAATAGCCTAGTACTTACCTATGAATCTATGAAAAAAGTAGACAAGCAGAGATAGGTGGGCCTTAATAGAAGCACCTGCCAAACCAGCATTGAGCGTTTCACCCAAATAAAGAAAACCAAAGAAGCATCGAGAGCAAGTGGGTCTAGGTTCAGAGAGACAGCAGAAAGAAAAACTCCTCCATTTGGATAAGTAGGATTTCCTAGTCATATGTTTCCCAGCCACCTGCAGAACTTGCAGCATGTCCTCAAAGAAATTGTGTCAATGGTGAATCAAAATCCTATCATCCACAATGTCATTTCAAGTGTGGATAAGTGGGGATGGATAAAAGATCCCTTGTCTTGTGTGATTAGATCCACCCTGTGAGGTAACTTGTGCTGATTACTCTGGGCTGGATGCAGATGAGGAAACCAGTGCTGTTGCCGGCAAAGGGGAGTCACAAACAAGATTTTTGGGAGCATCCTGTATAATTTTTAACAGGCATTTTGGAAATAGAGGAAGGGGAGTGAATGCATAAAGAAACACCCGCTTCCAAAAGAATGAGATGGTGTCCACCTTCTGTACCAGGAGACCTACGACTCCAGCAGAAAACAGAAGCTGTGTGCTGTGAGGGGAGGCAAAAACTGCCTGAAGAGTCACTTGACAAAGATCCTATACCATAAGTGCCAAACAGCAAAGAAGGTAGGAAAGAGCTCATTCCTCCCTGCTTGTTGATATACCACATCACTGTGGCATTGTCCATGAACACAGAGGCCCTGGAGAAAAAACAGAGTGAAGTCCTGCAAAGCCATCAGAAGAGCTCTCATCTCGGTCATTGCTGTTCACCTACTTACATGTAAATCTAAAAATGTAGTTGTAGTTTTAGTGTTTGCAAAACCTGCACATCATTTTATACAGGGCGAACTACTCGGAAATTCTATAAACAAGTCTATGAACATAAGCATGCTGTTCAAATAGGTGATGAAAAAATGCATTAGCAAAGCATTATAAATTTTACAAACAAACTGGATTAAGTTTCTAGGTTTAGTGGAATTGCAAGGATTTCAATATATATTTAATGCAGAGGATGAGTTAGGGTGACTTGAATATATGAGGCTTAATGCTGGCTATCCTTCAGGGTTAAACAATAGACAAGATTTTATTGCTTACATTTAAAGGAAAAAAAGAGTTAAGCATTAGTGTAAAAGTGGGATTATAGTAATAAAGCACAAAACACAGAAAATACACAAAAATGCTGAAACCTTCGATGCTGGCCCTAGTAAAGGCTGTCCCTCCTGCAACTTCACAATTCACCAAACAAGCAGCTCCGATAGGAAAGCAGTCTGTCCACAGATAAAGTAAATGAAGAATACTTCAACACATATGATGACATTTACACTTAGCTGCAATCCAGCAAGGACATTGCACATGCAGTACAGAAAAGGCTGAAAAGTAGTAATAAGCATCAGGAGACTTGACATATTAAAAACTGAAAAGAAAACTATAATAAGTAATAGATCATTTGGCAAACCAGCACAGTGCTGTTCAAAGTGAAAGAAATCTAAAGCATTAGAACAGAACTTTGGACACCATGCATTAATTTTCATACCATGTCTTGCAATTACAAAGGTAACACCAACTTGTTTTCTCGGCTAACACAAGATAGAAGTTCTTTTAGCACCAACATTTTAGTATAAAAGGAGCAAACAGGTTACTAAATAAAAATACTGCTGAGTATATAGTAAGTACATGAAGGTGCTCACCATTCTAAGTAAATGCAAAGCAATAAATAAAAATCAACTGATGAGATGTATCAAACAAAGCACTACTTATATACAAGCCTGTAAACAGAACCAAATACAGCTGTCACCTTTTATTCATGTAACAGACACACTGCTCACATAAGCAGTAACAACCTCACCCATTAAAGACTAATTTGATGCACTATATAAAGTTTACTTATCCATGTTAGGCAGAGCCCTTCAATGACCCTCTTCAAGAGAAATCTTGATGAGTGGATGGGAGATCGTAGGTTTACCCCTGGGATCTCTTGTGTCCCTACTAGACAGAGGTACAGTAAACTAACCTTAAAATGGCTATCTTCTGTGACCTACTATACAGAGGCACAGTCAACAAATCTAAAAGGGTGGCGAAAGCCAAACACACTCTGGCTAGGCTTATAAATGCCCTAGGGCAGATAGCCTAGTATCAACCTATGAGCCTATGAAATCCAACACAGTATCAGCAATCCATCTACATGCTGTGGGAATAGAACCCACAGCCTTCTGCATCTATACATATGCAAGGGCAAGATCATCAGCCATGCCTATCTGCGGATGAGCAAACCTGTGGGATCTGTTCTGTATGATGCATCCAAGGTATCACATCCACACTTTAGGAAGTGTCTGGAGAGTTGTTAATAGTCTCTCACGGTCTCCTAAATTTCTTTTGATAAGGTTCTATGCAGAATAGAATTTAGTCTTGTAGAGATTCAAGGTACTTTAACATGTGGAATTGCCAAGTCAATGTTCTCATTGCAAGAGTGGCAGAAGTATAAGCATTCTTACTGAAGTGTGTCTAAGAGTCTGCGTTCCCCATCATTAGGCAGGGGATGTCCAATTAGTCCCATTTTTTGGGCTCAGTAGATACTACTGAGGGGTCAGCTTTGGGATTTTTGGAAAGGTGTTTGTGAGAGTCAAGCACTCTGTAAATCCTGTATGGGTTCTTAGCAGCAGGTGGTAAACAAACAGGATGTAAAGCAGTGTCTTCAAAGACATAAACCAGTACTATGTGTACAGGAGGGGTAGCTATTAGCCGGGGAGAAAGCAAGCTTAGCAGTTTCCTATAACATGTCTTAGCTTGTGAGCATTATTTGCTTTACCAATTGAAAGCCTCCATCATTCTATGAATGGTATCCCTAAAGGAGAGGTCCGGGGAGGAGGCAGAAGACAGGGTATCATCTGAGTCTGAATCTGGATACATTTGTGATGGAAGGTGCCAAGAACATGACAACTCCTCATCTTCAGAGCCTGAGGAAACTGAATCTTCCTGAAATGCCACCTCACGGCTTCTTTCTGATGGGGAGGCTTCATAAGCAGAAGTGTTGAAGGCCATGAATTCCTCTGCTGTTTTGAGGAGGTCTTGGGCTTCAGCCTGGGTTGAAATAGCTGAGGGCTGAGATGAGGAAAAAGAAATGGTTCATTTCAGTGTAGAAGTCTGTTTAGAAGGGACAACCTTGGGTTGAAGTCATTCACTGCACCTTTAGTGAAGGTTGCAATAGCTGAGGTAGACAGAATGTCTCCCTAGAGACCCACAACCCAAATGTCTGAAGCTGAGGACTGCTTTGCAACCTCACACTCAAACCAATGTCTGTGTTGTGCTGACAGAGGTTGGTGGCCCAGAAACAATGGCAGCCATCCAAAGGGTCTCATCAGAGGGTTCAGGCCTGGAAGTCAACAGACCAAGGGGATGCAAAGGCACCTCATCTGGGTCATCAGTCAACTTAGAAACTACAGCTATAGTTTTTTTGAAATGCCAGAGTCCCTGATTTGTTTAAACATTAAATTAATAGAGGAAAATCCCCAACAGGGTATTTATCTGACTGGAAGGAGACACAATGAAAAAATGAACAGACTGACAGATTGCAAATGTTTTGAACACACACGAAGTGCATCAGACTGCATGCCTAGAAAGAAATGAAGACTGCCTTCTCACACCCTGATATCCAAACATTGGTCTTTAGACATGTGTAGGCTAGGGATGATGCAAAGAAGTTGGGTCGGTCGCAGGCTTCTATATGGCAGGAAGACACAAACATCAGTACTGAAGAACATCTAACTAAACAGGCTGGACTAATCACAGCTGCACGTTCCTTTAGCTACTAAAAATTCAAATTTACATCCTTATTTTCCCCTGCAGATTACAACAAAATATAAGGAGGATAAGAGTGCTGCAGGATGGCTACCAATGAACTAAATTAATTACACAAGATATTGGCTTCATGACTGAAACTGTTAAAACCCCAAGTATAATCCAAAACCAACTAGTGACCTGGCCACAGGAGTTGTCCAGGTAAGGAGAGAGTGAGAGGCTGTTGCAAGCTAGCTCATACTGATATAAGGCAGGAAGCCAGATTCACTGTACTCTTTACACCTGTCAGAAAAATTGGTGCCCCTATGAGATTACTTTCAGCTACATGGCTGTGTCTAGGGGTATGCATACCAAGCAGCATAAGATATACCAAACTGAGTCTGACCAGAGCAACATACACTCAGGGCCAGGATCTCGGCCAACTCTGACTGCTGCAAGGCCACCTTCTATTTCGATACTATGTTCAAATTTGACCTTGCACAACGGTCACTGGTATGTGTAAACAGAAAATGCCAATACACTAACACAAGTCCGTATAACAATCGATGCAATGCCCAAATAACTTGGTAGCCCTTCTTTTATCTCACTGGGAAAGTACTCTTCAAAATTCGCGCTCAAAGTATACGGCAGCAACTTTGCCAGAACACAGACTCTCACACGACCTATCTGCACGTGGCAGCACAGCAAACAACAAGAGAACCGTACGGGAATACTTTTTTGGAAAGTAGAGAGGTGACAACCAAAACTAGTGATGGCGCCAGTATATTCTAGTGAAGCTATGATGACCCATGTTTTATACCGCTTATACGCAATACATTTGTTTAAATTTTGATGCCAACTGGCCACTGTGCTACATCTAGACTTCTGTATTCGACCTTTGGGTTGACTTACAACACCGGGAGCTACGACCTTTGGGTTGACTTACAACACCGGGAGCTACGACTATCTCATTTAAGTTAACTGAAACCATTAGAAAGTTAAAAAAATATTTGTGGCCAGACTTTGTATGGTGTCCTAAATCATAAATGCCTTTCTCAAATATATTACCTTTAACATTTCTCGTTGGCCGTTGATTAAGAGACGTGTGTGATAGCATTTTACTTGCACTTCGGCAGAAGGAATGTGTGGTGCAGTCTGAGAGGCATCAACCAATAGTCTCGACTGTACTGCATTAAAATAAATGCTACAATTTTCAGATTCGACATACATTGCCCCGCAATGAGCCATATTAAAAGGGTTTCGCCTACTTAGTAATTGTAATATATATTTTTTTACAAATGACGATAAATAGGAATGAATCCTATTAATTCAATGAAATTACTTGTGTGACTGAAGTCATTAGGTAGTGTTCTGTATTTGTGGGCGGTAAGGTTCAACACTGCAGAGAAGGAAGGTTGCGAGCCCATACTTAATAGTTAAATTTTCCAAGATTAAGATTAACTGCATGCCTCACCAACCAAGAACACGTGTACGTGTTTCTAAATACAGCTATGAAAGTTATACTGCTTATTCTTACTAAATAAAACAAAAGCAGAAGAAATTCAGCTACAACTTTAGGGATTTTAAAAAAAAGTTGACTTACCAATTTAGCAGATCCCTGAAAAAACGCTGATAACAGCAAAGCTTCCCGCAACAGGTTCCTTTGGAAAAATAATGCGTACTGGAAACACCGACAGGAAAAAAACTTCTCTACCTCCTATTTTAGCACTCCAAGGCTGGGGGGACTGGCAGCTGTGACATCACAGAATGGGAGGGTTTGATTGTTTGACCGAGGCCGGCTGCGGTGATGTCACTTCGGGGGTGGGAACTGTTAAAAAAAATACCTCCACTGCCTGGCCGCGATGATGTCAGTAATTGGGAGACTCCAGCATGCTTAACTGAAACGCGAGAGAATGTTTTTGAAAGGGAAACAATCCCTGTACGCTAAGGTAGGCTTGTTTCAGAAAAGTGAGGGGAATTGAAATGTTTTAAACGATGCTTTGTTGTTTGTTTATGTAGGAACGTGTAAATAGGGAGGAAAAAGGCAGGGAAGTTGAGGAATTCTTTTTAGAAACCCGTTGTACTCCTTTAAGTACTATATCCAAAACAAATGCCAACATGGTCTCCATGCAGGACAAAGCATGATGATAGTGATTTTGCTCTTGGCTGATAATATACAATAATGGAATGCGTAATAAACTGGCTAGTGCAGTCTTTAACTGATTTCACTAAGACTTATGACCAGAAGTGCAGAACAAAGCATGATGACAGTGATTTTGCTCTTGGCTGATAATATACAAGGGAATGCTTAATAAACTGACTAGTGCAGTCTTTACTGATTTCACTAAGCCTAATGACCAGATCAGTCTCTCAGTTTATTCTTTTCATGCAACAGGCAATAGTCATGCTAATTAATGATTCCTCAAGTATCTTATTAACTGAACTATAACTGTCAAAGGTTAAAACTGTATTCTCTAACCAAAGGGATATCTGCTCAGGGGTGTCACAGGATTCTGTGCTGGGCCATTTACTATTCTCATGGTGATTAAAGGCAATACTGGGTAACCTCTTCAAATTTAATTTGTTGACATATGCTGACACATGGTTATGATGTATCAGTTCATCTGTACCAAGGGCTGAAATAAGACTTGAATTCATTAGAAGGTCCGACAAACTCAATGTCTCATTCTGAACCTCAGAAAAATAAAATCTATGTTGTCTGGTAACCCTACTAAATTACTTTCAGTACCTATCAAATGGGTTACTAATAGCTTTGACACTTACAAGACTGCAAATGTCTCTCATTTTACATTTATCCTTTGAATGGCTTCAAAGTTAACATTCAACCAAAATATATCTTTAAAAACAGAATAAATATGCAACTGGCTGGACAGCAGTGAATTTCAACTCGCCCTACTCTCAAAGGAAGACACTATATATTGGGAAAGGAGCACCTCTGCTTCTAACTGTCCAACACTGTTTCAGAGAAGGACTTTCTGTTAGTACAGCAGTTCTGTAAGTCATAAAATATATACACAAGCATCTCATTCCAGCAATACTCCTTCAGTTGTCCAGTGCCTTTAGCATGATAAGCCATAATCACCTAATCATTTGTATAAGAGCTCTATAGTTTAGCAGCAGTACCCTTTACTGATTTTACAGATAACTTAATAACATAAAATTAAATGGTCATCCACATGCACCATAGCATTTGCAGCTGACAAAGGTATCCCCCAAAGTTCTATTCTGGGTCTACTCCTTTTCAGTCTATATGTTAATTCCATCTTGCCCCACTGTTCTGAGCTACCAGTTTTGCAACAGACACCTTAATCCTTTAGCAGTCCAAACTCCAGGAAAGATTTTCAATGCTACAAGGTCTCACTAATTCTTTCTTCATCTTAAATCCCCTCAAAAATTAAATCAATCCTGTTCTGTAGCAACCACTTTTCTCACAGTAACGCCACTGCAGCCAAAATTAGTATGATCAGTGGGATTCCTAGTAAAAAAGAAGATTCCTTAAAATATGTGGGCATTACATTGGACTACTAATTTGGATCCTGAATCTGCTTTTGAGAAGCATAATGGTTCCTATATCACACCAGAGTCTGCATATTTTCAATCTGTAGACAACATCATAACTTCTTATTTTCCAACCTTTTCTACAGAAATGTAATCCTTACTGGCTTCTCCTCTCAACAAACTAAGATGGAGCAAACATCCAACAAATGTGCCCGGTCTGTCTTCTCATCCCATCCCAGACTCACCAATATGATCTCCACATGATAATTAAATAGGAAACCACCTTGAATAAACTCAACTCGGTTCTTCTCATCTTTGTCTACTGGTCCCTCTAAAAAACAACTTTCTCTTTCATAATTTGGTACTCCTCACTTGCAAATCTATTTTTCCCTTTTTTAGAACTCTATTCTGTGTATGTGTGTCTGTGTGTTGGGGGGACTTGGCTTATTAAGTTAAGAAAATAAAGAGTCTCAACCTGCATGGAGACCACCACTTTCTAAACTATAAAGTTAGTAGTTGGAACAAGTTTTGAGACATCATCAGAATCAGTCAGTTATTCCTTGAATTTAAGAAACAAATGCTGACTCATTGCTCTTCAAGTAGCCCTATCTGACTGAATGGCCCATTCAAACTATGTGACAAATGCCCTTCCCAGTGATCCAGTGCTGCAAGCATTATGCTAAACAGTCAACTGTCCAAGCCTATTCAGTCACACAGTCATGATCACACCTTACTCATTAAGTCACCTACCACTGCATTCATAGCTGCTACTCAAATACACTGTTAATAAATAAACAAACGTTAATGTACTTACCATAATGATAGATCTGTGTTGTCTTCTTTTTGTCTGGTTCAACATATGGGTTGTCAGATCTGGTTGGATCCTACCTCTGTGCCTTATACCGAAGCTTTGGCTCCAAGAGCTCCGAGTCCTACCCTTTTCCACCTGAATTTCCTCAGTTATCGAGTTTGCTGACTGACCAAAAATGGTGATACACTATGTGGGAAAGGACAATGAGAAAAATACATTAAGGACTATAAAGTGTAAAAGTTACAAAGGGGTCAGACAAGGTCCAAAGGAGGTCTAGCCAATCCCTTGAAGGAAATAATTACAATCTGGCAGAGGAAAGGACGGAGGGGAATTGAACCAGATGAAAAGAAGACAACATGGATCTATCTTTATGGTAAGCCCATAACCTTTGCATCTGATGTTGTCTTTTTTTCATGTCATTCAACATGTGGGACAGATTCCCAAGCTACCCGGCAGGGACCTGGGTGTAGGGTTGCCACCTTTTCAAATGGCCACAGTGGGACATTTTCGGGACAAACATCAGATTTTACAGGCCGACACAAACCCATGGTCGGTAGAAAGGATAGAACTTTACTTTTTTGCCTAAATAAAAGCTTATTCTTGTAGCAGTTTAGCTGCTTATCCTGTTTCTTGTAACATGTAGGTATTTTAGATACAGAAATATGGGACATAATTATGTCCTACACTCTCAGGACATTTACCATTTTTAATATTTTTGGTCAGGACACAACCACTCAAAGAGGGACTGTCCCTCGCAAAGTGGGACAGGTAGTAACCCTACCTGGGTGGCTTCAAGGAAGGATATTCCTGAGTACGGTAGACCTGAAAGATGTGTGAATTCTGAAATGCACATCTAACTTGTAGTGAGATACAAAGGTATGAGCTGAAGATCAAGTTGCTTCATTGCATATGTCACTGATAGGCACTCTTTTTACAAATACTGTTGAAGTTGCCATTGCTCTGGTAGAATGCACCTTAGTCTTTGACTGTAAAAACATACTTCATGAATCACAGACAAATGAATTGCAGTCTGCTAAGCATTTTGAAATGGTTACTTTAGACACCGATTGTCACAGCTTTTTCTTGGAAAAGGATATAAACAGTTGATCTGATTTTCTGAAATTCTTAGTAAAATGGAGATAAAGCATGAGCTGTCTATATACATCTAAGGTATGTAAGATATTCCTTTACTGGTAAACATTTGTAAAGAAAACTAATAAATCAATTTGTTGCTTCAAGTTAGAGTCTGAAGCCACTTTAGGAAGAAAACAGGCTTTGTTCTCAATGCCACTATGTCTTTATGAAAGATAAGGATGGGGGATTTGCAAGAGAGTGCCTGTAGTTCTGACACATTCTGCAGATGTAATGGCAACAAGGAAAATAATTGTCCATGAAAGACACTTATATCTGCCGATGCTTCTGGTAATGACCCATGGAGAAACTGAATCATGAACTGGGGGGGTCTCAATAAAAAGGTTCCTCTAAAAAGGCTTTGGTCACTTTGAGGGAAACAACAGAAGCATTGTTGAGCCCTATGTGAAAGATTGAAAAATGCTGCTAATTGAACTTTAATTGCAGAGTAACTTGACCTGTCCATGAATAGTTCCAAATGAAATTCCAAAATTTCTGGTAGAGGAGTTGAAAATGGGTCCAGTCCCTTAGAAGAGGTCCAGATGGAGAAACACTTCCATTTGTTCTTGTAAGTCTTTTTGACTGAGTTTCTTGGAGAGGAAGATATGATATGGACTACCAGGGAAGAAAACCTGGCATGTCTGGCAATTGTTAGAATTGGAGAAAGCATGAAGTCAGCTTTAGAGTCTTTAGGTCTGTTGCAGGTAGCTCAAAGGGGTGAATGAGGAGATCTAAAACCCATGCTGGGAGAACTAGACAAGGCCAAAGAAAGGGGAAACTATATCTGCTGAGGCCAGAAGGAAGCAATGAGGATTACCCTGGTGTTGCACTCCATAGCCCTCTGAATGAACTTTGTGATAAGGGAAACCGGCAGGCAGGCATAAAGGAGACCTAGGGGTCAAGGATGGAGAACAGCATCTCTCAGCAACTGTCCCTGTGGAGGGATAAGGATGAAGTAACTTCTGCACTTGCTGTTTAGGTATGAAGCAAAAAGGTTGCAGGAAGGCAATAGTACAGTTCTGCACAGTTTGTCCGCCAGAATATTGGATATCCCAGGTATGCGCAATACTACTAGAAAGTTGTTTAGACATCGCTCACTGCCAAACTCTCATGGCTCCTCGGCGAACAGGGTATGACAGGGTACCACCTTGTTTGTTGATGTACCAAATCACTGCCATACTGAGTGTATGGCAATCACATCCTTGGGTTGAAGGTCCTGAAATGCCTGTAATGTAAAAAGGACCACACTTAACTCCAAGACATTGATGCAAAGTCTGGCATCTACTGAAAACTAAGTTCCCTGGACAGTCTTCCCTTAATAATGCCCACTCCCCACCCAAGAAGGGAAGTGTTAAATGGTCACTGTAGCTTTGGGTGCCAGAGAAAGGAAGTGTCTGCCTTGGGTTACTGAATCAGATGAAATCCACTACTGAATGTGGCCTCTGCAGACCTGAGTCAGGTGTACTCTGTAGTGGAGGGGAGGCAGTTTGTGTGACCACTGTACTGCTAGTGTTCACTGTAAAACTCTCATGTGATATTTGGCTGAAGGAACCATCACTACAGAGGAAAACATTAAAGTTAGAAGGCACAAGATTACCCGAAATTGGGGTTCAGGATATTTTATCATCTGGCGAGCTACAGATCATATTGATTTGCCTCATGTTGAGGGAGGTCATGCTATCTGACATACAGTGTCTATGTGGCAACCTATAAATTCTATGGCTTGAGTAGGTGATCGCTAGCTTTTGTTGACTTTTACTGAAATGCCCAAGTAAGTTGTAAGATATAATAGAAATGACTGATGTCTCAGAAGTAGATTTATGGAGGTAGCAGTTAGAAACCAATCATCTAGATAAGGGAATACCTGGATCCCCTGTAGTCTGAGATAGGCTGTCACAGCTGCCATTATCTTGGCAAACACCCAGGGGCTGTGGTGAGACTGTATGGCACCACTCTGAACTGACAGTGACTGGCTTCCAGCTCGAAACAAAGGAATTTCTTGGGCTGTCGCTGGATTTTAATATAAGTAGGCGTCCTGCAGATTGATAGAGCACATTCAAATATTTTTCCTCAAAAGAGATAGAATGGACTGTACCATGACCATCTGGAACTGGGTCTATATCACTTTGTCAAATGCTTAATTGAGTGAATTGCTTTTTTTCCCCCAGGGAAAGGACATGGTTGGCCATTATTGGGAATTTGTCCTTTTTCCCACTGTAGTACGACCTCGGAGTTGGTATATTTAGTTGGGGGTGGCAAAGCCCCACACTTTGCAGAATTTTAAATTTTGTTCTGTTTGTTACCATCAGTGGGTAGGCATCTGTTTTTTTTCCCTAGGAAAGTTTTTGCTTAAATGACTGTTCACTTATTTGAGCTTTCGCTTAAGTCAGTTGGACAGTGATTCGCTTAATTAAACTTTTGATTAGCTGATACAGACCCCTGGAATTTTGTCGGTTTTCCATACTGATTCAGATTGCTGAGATCTAATATTGGTCTGAGGTCTCCTATTTTTTTTTGGAACTAAAAAGAACTTTGAATAGACTCTGGATCCTAGCTGATTTTAGGGAACCAGCTGAATGACTCTTTTGTCCATGAACTTTAGAAACTCTGTTGCTGCAGATTCCAACTGTTTGGGTGGAGTATTAGGAATCTTTTGAATTAAATTCAGGGGATCTAAAAAGTGTATTGGGTAACCTCTAGTAATGATCCTTTGCACCCAAGAATTGGTACTTATATCTTGCCAAGCTAATGGTTGTAAGAAGAAATACCCCCTGACTGCCACCAGAGTGCAGCAGTTAGGCAAACATTCAGGGATTCTGATAAGGTTTGTCTGTGAAAGGTCCACTGAAAACTTGGTTTTGCAGACTGCCTCTCCCCCAAGGGTGACATCCCATGTGCTTGCCCCCACCTCTGCTTCTGGGAGGGCTCTCCCAAGGAATGTCCTGGTCAGAACACTGAGATTTTTTGAACCACATTCTTCTTCCTCCTCTTATTCTTGGAAAAAGATCTCTGAGGAGTTGAAAAACAGAATCCAACAGCAGACAAGGTCTTACCATACTGCTCATTACTGATAAGTGTTTCCTTGACTTTTGGTCAAAATAAAGTCGAACCATCATATGGGGCATTTATGAAGGATGTCTTACAGCTTTCCACAGAGTTGCAGAGCGGTATCAGGCATGATGTCAGAAGGTAATACCTGTGCTGGCTGCTCGGGCTGTGCTATCCACTGCATTGGAAAGCAGTCTCATAGTAACATTCAAGGATGACTGTATGGTAGACAACTGGGTATCCACAGGCATCTGCATATCTGATGGCAAGTAACCCACCAAGGAATTGAAAGCTCCATGATCAAATCCCTCTGGAAATGTGCCATACAGTTCAGCATATGAGAAGAATATGTGGCTGAAGAGTAAGTCCATTTCCCAGTCTGTCCAGCTCCCTTGACTCCCTCTTAGGGGATGAACAGAAAAATTTTCCTCAGATGGTTCCTTTCTTGTGGCTGCTGCTACCACTATGGCATCTAGAGGGGCACCCTTGGCCCAATGTTTTCTTTCCTCAGGGGCAACTAGAATTTTACCTGTTTTTTTTGGGATGGGCTCTGCCACATCAGGTTCCTTCCAGGCTTTTTGTGTGATGAGGTCTACTAAGGCATCAAGAGGAGGGACCACTGAGGACGTTGAAGTGCCATACCCAATAGCTTCAAGACACACCAACTCATAAGAAGAAGAGGTTTCAGTGGACCACCCCCTTCCCTCTGTTTCATTAATTCGAAGATGTCTCCAAAGGAGATGTCTTTGAGGGAAGATCTTGGGGAGCCTTCTCCCTCATATAGGTTGGTGTCTTCAGTGACAGACCCATGAGAGGAGTGAATATGCTTTTTCTTGTAAGTCCACTTCCAGAGAATGTGCCTTGGGACTTCTGAGGGAGACTCATCAGAGTCAGACTTGGAGCGCAAAAGCCAAGTGGTCTCAAAGCTGATAGGATCCATCTATCCCTGTCTATCAGAATGAGAGGAAGTAGGAACAGTCTTCAGATGGAGTCTGCATTGAACCAAACTCTGAGCATTTACCAGTCACCTTGGTCCAGCCAAAGCCGTCTCCATGGCCTCAAAAGCTGACTCAGCCAGTGGAACTGAGGAAGAGCAACCTAAATGGGTGGAACTGGTAGCTCTCTCAACTCCAAAGACTGATGATTCCACTTTGAGAAGGACATCAGAACTGAGCTGTCCAGGGCCGAAGCCTCGAGTGGTAGAGACAGCTCCAAAAACCTCAGGGTTGACTCCGCTGTTGGTGCTTCGAAATCAATGCTCTAACTTTGGGAATCTACTTGACCTGAGTGTATTGGTGTCAAGTGAGTGATGAAAGATGTTGAAGCGGAAGTCTCTAGTGCTATCAGCTCTGAAGCTGGTACCACTAGAAGGCTGGATCCAATATGCACTGGCTCCAAAAATGGAAATGGTGTGGGAAGCAGTACAATTGGGGTGGAAGGGAGCTGATCCTGGTCCCTTCCTCAAGAATGGAGCCAGGAGGACTACCAGATAAATATGAGTCCTCAAAATCGTCCTCATCATTCGGTTGACATCTAACTCACTGACATTCCTAGTGGAAAGACTAAATCTTGAGAACGAGGCTATCAAAGCACGTCTCAAAAGGATTTTCTACAGGATAAGTGAATGAAGACATAACGAGCCCTGGAGAAAATGAAGTTTTCTGAGGGGGGGGGGGTCTGGATCCTAGACACATTAGGATCTCACTGCCTTGTAAACTTACAGTCTGGACCCACTGGGGTCCGGGGACTTTTTTTCTTAGACTTGTCGGAGTGGTCTTTAGGTCTCATTTCTTTAGACTTTTCTTTAAATCTTTCTCTGAACTTCTCTTTCTCCTTTGACTTTTCTCTTTACTTGTCTTTCTTTCTATCAGAGGAAGGGGAAGCGGAGGGTACCTTCAGGTCCAAAGACATTTTGGACCCTGACTGAGGGGAAGAAGCCCTTTCAAAATGAGTATCTCCTTTCTCCCTTGGATGGCTCTAGTGCAAAATACAGATAAATCGAGCAAGAATCCTGCAAGTGGCAAGGCTGCAAACAGTAAACACACTACGATTGTGGATCTTGAGGGGGGATTTTATGCCTACAGAAGGAACACTTCTTGAAGCCTTTAGAATTTTCCAACATTAGAAGTTGAAAAATGTACCATGTAGATTCAAACAAGATGACATTTAAAGCTATTTAAAGTATCGAACTATCCTAAGTATTTTAGGCTAATCTAAGACATCCTAAGCATCTAACACTAGTCCTAAGAACACACCCAGCAAAAAACACTAATTTATGATTTTATTAACACCTAGCACTACTAAAACCGAATCACTATAGTAAATATTGAAAAAGGGAGGAAACAGCTTTACTTATTGTGAAATGTAATGGGACTTTCGGTCCACACGTCTGGTTAGGCAGCAAACGAGATCTGATGTAATTCAGGCAGGAGACGGGAATTGTGGGTAGGGTGGAGTCGCAGCTTTCGGATTCAAAGCTTTGGTATAAGGCACTGAGGTCAGATCTGAAAACACACATGTTGAATCAGACAAAAGAAAGACATCATCAGATCCTAAGTTTCTCCACTGTGACAAATGAAACACAAGCATATTGTTTTGTCTCATATTAATATTTCATCCATATCACATTATTCTGAAAAATTATGCTTACTGGTTGCATTGTTTAAGACATAAACTCACTGTATTAACAGTATGCATCCCTGCTGTGGTTCTATTCCTTATATATATGTCAAATTAGTGATTCTTGTTGTATTGATATATGCATTACTACACCCTCACTCCCCACTGGCCCTGGTTTTCAATTATTAAGGAATTCCCAATATTATTCTAGCATGTCCAAAGGTCAGTTGTCAATCTCCTCTCTGGTGAATCTGGGAATCTTGAGGCAATGTTACAACTGCCTCATGTACACAGACAACCCTCTCCTCCTCCCAACAAATTCCAACACATGTGAGAGATGCAACCATATAGCCAAACTGGAGGCTAAGCTCTCTCAACCCAGTACTGGCATAACCAGTCAGGAGGAGAAGGAAACCACACTCACTACAATTCCAGTCTCACATAGACCTACCACGACAACACCTACCACGACAACAAACCAAACACATAATCACACAAAAACATACTCGGAGGCTCTAAATAAAGATCTGCTGAAGCAGCAGAGACCTCCAAAGCAGACACCCAAGCAGCCACTACCCCAAAACAAAACACGTGCAACACATGTCTCACAAAGCCAGTGTGCCGAACAGTCACAGCCCTTAAGACTAAACAACACACCTGATACACTTGTAATAGGTGACTCTATCATCAGGCACACTGACGTCCCGCTCACCAGGCTGAACAAGGAGAGGGTCACGGTGAGCAGCCTGTTGGGCGCTAGGATCCGCCACATAACACAAGCACTCTGGTCACTCCAAGGCAAGTACAAATATGACTCAGTCATTGTCCATGCTGGTGTGAATAACCTGAGACGTACCTCCCTGGACTACATGAAAAGAGACATAAAGGAGCTCTCTGAGCATGTAGCCCAGGCCGGTATGACCCTGACCTTGAGTAGCATCTTACCCTCACCAAGAATGATGCCACAATATGAAGACAAGATGATCAATTTCAACAATTGGCTTAAGTACTGATCATTCAAAGGGGATCCAATGCCTGTCAGCTTGGGATGATATGCTCGACAAGCCATGATGCTTCGCTAGGGACGGCTTGCACCTGTCACCCCTGGGCTTTCGGATATTGGCAAAGGCTCTTGCTACCCCATAGTGCCTTTTTAGGCAAGGCTCAAAAGACAAACCCACCTCCATAGGTATCACAGGGGATAAGAAACTAAGAGTAATGCTACTCAATGCCAGAAGTCTAAACCTCAAGATGCACGCACTCGAAACTCTCCTTAGCATGGAGAACATCGATATCTGTGCAGTAACAGAAACCTGGTTCAGGGCTCCCGAGAGCACCCCAGCACTACCAGGTTATACCTCATACCATGCTTTTCAGCCCCAAAACTTGGACCGAACCACAAAAGGAGGGGGAGTATCGATATTCATCAAAGATACCCACACCTCCAGGTTGGTGGCAAAGCACGAAGCATCAGAGACTATCCATGTGCAACTAACAGTGGGTAAAACTGCCTTCCAGTTTAAGCCTGCTACAGACCACCCTCCTAAACCCAAGAATCCCACTCGGCCTTCCTGAGAACACTGGAAAATATGAAGGTCTCTCCAAACACCATTATATTGGGCGACTTCAACTACCCAAACATAGACTGGGAGCATTACTCTAGCTCCAACACCCTAGCCCAAAGGTTCCTAGAATTTATAAACTCAAATGCTATGGAACAACTTGTTACCGCTCCCACAAGAGGGGAAAACATACTGGACCTGATCATCACCAACATGGGGACTCTATGCTCCAGACCAGAAGTGTATCCCTCACTGGTAAGATCAGATCATAAACTAATCTCACTGGATATTCACATCCCGACCCCACCCCTGCCCAGAAAACCACAGTGAAAAACTTATTTCACACTCCTCAAAACTGAGGTGGAATCCTCCAAAGCCCCAGGCTTGTGCCAAATACAGCCCAGACTGCAGAATCCTTTATAAACGCATTCTATGAACACCTTCAGGAATGCATGGATCATCGATCCCAAATAAAACCAAGACCCAATCCTCCAAAGGCAGGCGTCCTGTCTGGTGGACCCCAGCCATAAACAAACTATACAATAGAAGGAGGAAGCTACTAAATGATAGAGCAAAATCCCAAAAGGGAAGGCATCACTGGTCAGTATTAGCAAAAACTACGGGCACACATAAAATTGTCTAAGGCCAGCTTGAGAGAAAAACTGCACAGGACACTAAGGATAATCACAAGGCTTTCTTTAGTTATGTTAGGAACCTGGGTGGTAATTCCCAGATATGCTCAGAATTAGTCCAAAATGACAAAAATACACGAACCCACAGACATTGCCAACATCCTAGCTGACAGGTTCAGCGTAAACTTCTCCCCTCCCACCAAAGGGCAAATATCTATCCCAGCAGAGTGCTGCCCCTGACATCTCAGATGCTCAGGTAAGAGCCGCCCTCTCCAAAGCAAAAACACAGCATCAATGGGACCAGGCGGTGTCCCGGGCTGCGTCCTACATGAACTCCAAGAAGAGCTAAACCCAAACATAAAACTACTGTTCAATCTCAGCCTTACTACAGGATATGTGCCCAAAGAGTGGCGTACAGCAACAGTGGTCCCTCTCCATAAAGGTGGTGCCTCAACGGATCCTGGAAACTATCGCCCCATAAGCCTGACTAGCTTGGTCTGCAAAGCTATGGAAAGGATCATCATGGACCTCATAAATAAAGATATTGGGGACCTACAAACACTGGATCCTACCCAGTTCGGCTTTGTTAAGGGCAGATCCTGCCTCTTAAACCTGGATGATTTCTTTGAAACAGTCACCAAGGCCATTGACGAGGGGAAGGTGGTCCACACAGCCTACCTGGAAGCCTTCGATACAATGCCCCACTCGGGCATTATAGATAAGCTCACCAGCTTAAATATAAACCCCTATGTCACTAGATGGATTACGAACTGGCTCAAGGACAGAACCCACATGGTTAGAATTGCTGGAGCCATGTCAGACTCCAAACCAGTTACAAGTGGTGTCCCACAAGGCTCAGTCCTGGGACCTCTCTTGTTCGGTATATATTTCGCGGAGGTACAGGCCAACACGGAAGGACTGTGGCTGACCAAGTTCGCAGATGACTGCAAACTGAACACCATAATCGACTCTCCAGCCGACACAAGCATCCCCCAAAAGGGCCTCATAGAAACAGACAACTGGTGCCAAAGCCATGGTCTCAAGCTAAATGCCAAAAAGTGCATAGTCATCCCCTTTGGCAAAAACAAAGTGCCCACAAATTACCACATAGGTGGTAATCCATTAAGTACAGAAGAAGTAATTAGGGACCTGGGGACCCAAGTTGATAGCAATGTCTCATTTGACAACCACGTGGCCAAAGTGGTTAGAAAAACATTTTATATAGCCCACCTAATCATGAAGGGATTCACATCTAGATCAGGGGACGTCATCGTACCTCTTTACTCATCCCTCCTCAGGCCCATAATTGAGTACAATGCCCCTTTTGGGATGTACCTTACCAGACACCTGCAGCAACTGGAAAGACCTCAAAGGTACCTCACCAAGAGGATCAAAGGGCTCAAACAGATGCCATATGCTGCCCGGCTAAAGAAACTCCAGCTCTACTCAGTGGCATACCGCCTGTTCAGAGGCGATCTGTGCCTGACGTACAAAGCCATGTCCAACCCGGAATTAATGGACATGCTGCACCTCAGAAAATCCAAATCCCATTGAGCTACGCGCTCGAGAGACTTGAACCTCAGCACTGAAATAAATAGGACATGCTAGAGGGACAGATTCATAACCCAGAGGCTCCCTTCACTCTGGAATAAAATCCCAGTCCAGGTTAGGCAGAGTCCCTCATTGACTCTCTTCAAGAGGAATCTTGATGAGTGGATGGGAGATCGTAGGTTTACCCCGGGTATCACTTCTGTGTCACTGTTAGACAGAGGCACAGTATACTAACCTCGAAAAAGGGCATAGCAAAATAAATTTAAAATGGGTGGCGAAAGCCAAACACATTCTGGCTAGGCTTATAAATGCCCTAGGGCAGATAGCCTAGCATGAACCTATGAACCTAAACCTGAATTTGAATTTATTTTATTTTACTTGTTAACCAGGTAAATGAACTGGTTCTTAGACCATTTAGTCACTATGTTGGCCAGAATATCAAAATGGTATAATGTATTACATGAACAAACAAGAAATATTACAATGTTTCTATGTTTCTTAACATTTTCAAGCTGTATAAGTTATATTCTCTTCAGACTACCTGTGAAAGTTGATTTCATCTAGTTGACCAACCTGGTTATAAAAAACATGATTAAATAAAAATAAAACAACTATGTACAATTTGCTTGCCTATTCCTTAGCCAAAACATTGCTTCACACCCTTGTGAATAAGATCTGCAGATCAGTCCTACTTGTTCCTCAAGTAGAGTATTACTGCCTTGTCTAAGTCGTGGCTAACAAGTTACACATGAAAGTCAGAGTTTATCTTGGCTCTAACATACTGGTATTCAAATAAATTCATCTAACATCTGTCCACCCTAGCCAGTCCACTATGTCTTAGGTCTTTTAGGTCTTCTAGTCATAACCTAACATCCACAGCCAAAAGGAAAGTACAGTTGTGTACACTTACCAAAAATGTAGATGTTCGAGTGTCTTCACTGTTGCAGTCATCACATTAGGGTTATCCCTGCCAGGGTAGGCCTGAATACCAGAGACTTAGTATTTCTGCGTTGGTTGCTGTCACTTGAGGACTGACGTCAGGTCGTCAGTAGTGTAAAGGAAGGCAGCCGATGCCATTATATCAGTTTTTGTTGCCCTAACCGGTCAGCAGCTCCCAAAATAGGAGGCCAGGCTATGGTGGCATAACACCACCAGTGGAAAATAAATACCAATCTGTCCCTTGTAAGGAAAGGAGAACAACAATAAAGAAAGGTAATAAAAAGAAAAAAAAGGAGAAGGAGGGAGGAAAACCAGGACTGCAACAGTGAAGACTCTCAAACATCTACATTTATGGAAAGTGTACACAATTGTACTACGTTCTTTGTGTTTCACTGTTGCAGTCATCACATTTGGGTAGATTCCCAAAGCTAAGAAAATGGGAGGAGGTAGTCAAGGAAGCTAGGGGCTGGCTAGCATGCCCTGCAAGACTGCAGAGGCAAAACCTGCCCTGGATTTGGAAAAGAAAGGCAGGTGGTAATGTTTGGTAAAGGTGTGAACAGATGGCAGCCTCCAGGATGTGTCTGGTGGGGACCCCTCTGTGGAAAACTGTTCAGGCTGCTCTGGTGGAGTGTGTCCTGACCCCCTTGGAGGGAGGCTTGCCATGCTGTTTGCAGCAGAAATGGATGCAGTGTGCTATCCATTTGGAAATGGTTTGCTTGGAGATGGCTTCGCCATCTGCTCCTGAAGCAAAGCTAACCAGCAGTTGATCAGATTTTCTGAAGGGCTTAGTCCTGTCCAGATAGTATCTGAGCTGTCTGTGCACATCTAGCAAGTGCAGAATCCTTTCCCCCTTATTTTGAGGGTTAGGAAAGAAGGTGGGAAAATGGATGGATTGGTTGAGAGACACACTGGACCCCACCTTGGGCATGAAGAATGGATTAGTTCTGAGGGATACCCTGTCTGCATGGAAGATGATGAAGGGTTCCACTGGCATAAGTGCTTGCAACTCAGAGACTCTTCTGGCTGAAGTGATGGCCAGGAGGAAGGCTGTCTTCCAGGAGAGAAATTTTAGCTCTGCAGAGGAAGCTGGTTCGAAAGGAGGCAGGGTGAGCTTTTCCAAGACAAAGTTAAGGTCCCAAGCTGGAGTTGGTGCCTTTCTACGGGGCCTCAAGATGTTAGCCCCTCTGAGGAATTGTTTGATCAGAGGGTGAGAAAAAAGTGGCTGCTCAGTGGGAAAATCAGCTGAAATAGCAGAGGCATAAATTTTTATAGAGGAGAAAGAAAGACCACTGTGTAGTAGGTCAGCTAAGTAATCCAGGTTGAGAGGGATGGAGGGCTGTGCTGTATTGGCCCCCTTAGCCTGGATCCAGGTACAGAACCTTTTCCATTTATCTGTATAAGACCTACTGGTGCTAGGGCATCTGGCCTCTTGGATAACATCCAGAACCTCTTTACTGAGGATGGCAAATTGGTCAGGGTATAAGCCAAGCTGCCAAATTGAGTGTCTGCAATTGGGGGTGCATGAATTCCCCTTCCCTCTGGGTTAGGAGGTTGGGAATCTGAGGAAGATTTCATGGGAGCAGTGGGTATAGGCTGTGCAGCAAGGGGTACCAGTGCTGTCTGGGCTAGTCTGGAGCTATGAGAATGGCCCTTGGTTTTTCCTCCCTTATTTTGATCAATACCTTGAGAATGAGAGGTAGGAGAGGAAAGGCATAGACCGAGAGGTTTACCCAGAGGAAGCACAGGGCATCCACTTTACATGCCATGCAGTGATGGTCCCTGGTGCAGAATTTGCTGAGCTGATGGTTGGTGTGGGAGGCAAAGAGGTCGACCTCCAGGGTTCCCCATTTCTGAGATATTATTAAGATGGTGTTTCTGTTCTAAAGTTTTCTGCTTAATTGGTCTGCCAGGGAGTTGAGAGAGCCTGACAGGTATTGTGCTAACACGTGTAGTTGCATGGAACAGGCTGTGAACCAAACGGTCATGGCCAGCCTGCACAGCAGGTAGGCATGAGTCCCTCCCTGCTTGTTGATGTACCACATCACTGTGGTGTTGTCTGTTTTGATTAGGAGAACCCCTGGAGAGAGAAGGGGTTTGAAAGCTATCAAGGCCTGCTGCACAGCCACCATCTCTTTTAGAATGATGTGCAGGGGAGTTGTTGGGGGTACCATTGGCCCTGTATGCATCTACTGTCCAGGTGTGCACCCCAAGCATAGTCTGATACATCTGTGGTGAGGGTCTAGGCGGCAGGGTGTGGGGAGAAGGGCAGTTCCTTTTTGTGGTAGCAGGCTGTTGCCCACCAAAGAAATTCCTTCATCGGGCAAGGAATAATACGCAAAAGAATTTCCAGATGCTGAGAGTGTTGACACCAAAGGCTCTTTAGGTACCACTAAAGTTTCCTAATATGCAGTCTGGCATATGGAATAAGGAGTATGCAAGATGCCATGAACCCCAGGGCTTGCAGGATTTCCCTTGCAGAAAGCCAGGGCCTGGTGGCCAGTTGAGAGAAGTAAGCTGATAGGAAGCTTTGTTTCTCTGGTGTTAGGCATGCCATCTGGGATGCTGTGTCCATACTTGCTCCCAGGATGATTATCCTTTTGGTGGGTACCTGTTTGGATTTCTTTTCATCGATTGTGTACCCTAAGGAGGTTAGTAGGTCCTTTACAAAGGCCAGGTCTTTGAGCAGCTTTTCCTGGCTGTCTGCCTGAATAAGGCAGTCATCTAAGTAGGGGTAAATTTGAATATTTCTTTGTCTGCAAAAAGCAATGGCTGGAGCCAGGCATTTTGTGAAAACTCTGGGGGCAACAGATAAGCCAAAGGGAAGCACAGAGAACTGAAAGTGTTGAGATCCTGCCCTGAAGCAAAGATATTTTCTGCAGGACTCCCTCATGGGAATGTGGTGGTAGGCCTCTTTTAGGTCCAGGGTGGCTAGCCAAGTGTCCTTGGATAGCATGGGTAGCAGCTGCTGGAGGGTGAGCATTCTGAATTTTGGGATCACCAGGACGGTGTTTAGAATGGATAGATCGAGGATGGGGCACCAGGTGCCCTCTTTTCTTGGTACCAGTAAAAGCCCGGAGTAGAAGCCTTGGCCTATCTGCTCTGCAGGAATGTGTTCTACTGCTCCCAAGGAAATAGGGTAAGGACTTGCTTTTGAGCCTCTGCCCACTGATTTGGTGGTAGATCTGGGAACCCTTTTGGGGTTGGAAGGGTGTGGAAGGGAAATTTGTACCCTGAGCACAATGTTCAGAACCAATTGGTCCTTGATAATGGTGACCCAGGTACTTGAGTGAAAGGAGAGTTTTCCACCTAGGGGTATGTGATGGTGGACAGAGACAAGGTTGGGAGGGGATGACTCATTGTGAGTTCTTACCATAAGGGGGTGGGCTTAGAACTCCCTGGTTCTGAAGTAGAGGCAGTCCACTGCTTAGATCTCTGCAACCCCTGGGACTGCTGTCTTGGAGGTCTGTTTCCATGGGACCTAGGCTGGCCCTGTTTACTAGGTGCAGGAAAGGACCAGTGCTTAGAAAGAAAATGCCTGCTGAAGCTAGATGGCTGTACCTGTAAGAAATCTTTAACACTCTGCATAGATTTTGCTTTTTCTTCCATCTTTTTAACACCTCTTCTGCTTTAGTAGCAAATAAGTTATCTTTGTGCAAGGGTGTATCCAACAATTTTGATTTGACATGGTCTGGCAGGGGTTCTTCCTTAAGCCATGCATGTCTTCTAATGACAGATCCAGTGACTGCTGCCCTGCAAGAAGCTTCTAGGGCATCAAAACTGCAGTGCAAAGTGCATTTTTTTACTTAACCAGCAGAGTGCATTAACTCCTGTAAATCTTTAGATTCTGCCCATGCAGGAAAGGAGGATTTTTTTTTTTGTTTAAGGAGTTCCAAGGTATGTTGCTGATATTTAAGCATATGGAACTGACAATTTAGTGCCCTGATAGCAAGAGTAGCTGAGGTGTATACTTTTTTACCCCTTCTGTCCAGTGCGCTGAAATCCCTGTCTGAGGGGGTGGGATTCTTAGCTGAAGTAGCTCTAATCCTTTTTGGGCCTTGAGTAATGACCCCAGGGTCCGCTGTTGGGTTTTTAAAAAGATATTTGTGAGAGTCAGGGACTCTGTAGTACCTGTCTGGTTTTCTGGGAGTAGGAGGGAGGGCATCTGGAGTCAAGCAGTATACAAGGAAGACATCATCCACCACATCTAGGACTGGGGGGATGGCTAAGTGCCTGTGCTGTGGAAGATCCAGGATCTCTCTTAAGTCTCTTTTTTTTGACTGTGGGTAGTCTTGACTCTCCCATTTGAAATGCTCCCTTAAGGTATGCAGGGCTTCCCCAAAGGAAAAATCCTCTAGGGGAGAGGCTGAAAGAATAGATTACTCTGCATCAGAATCCTCATATGTAGAGAGAGGCTGCATATCTTCATAGTCAGATGCATCGGATTCATCTGACTTTTGTTCAGACAAAACTACTGGAGACAAATCTCTTTTTCTTTTTGAGGGAGTGGCTTGGCTTCCCCAAATCAGCATGATAAAGTCCTCTGCCATTTTAAGCATTTGTGACTGAGGCAAGGGTGCAGGCACCAGAGAATGGCTGGTAGTCGGTTTCTTGGGGGTGGTTCAAGCCCTAGGCCTAAGGAACTCGGTTGTTTTAGAAAGAACGGTAGCCATTTAAGAAGGCATTGGTTTATGTCTGGATTCGGTGTTGAGAAGGACTTCCTCAGAAGCCGATGTCTGCACAGAGGCTTTGGAACCATCCAAGGTAGACATGACCGCAGGATCCTTAGACGAAGAAGAGTTCTGTGGTATACTGGACTCCAATAGGGTCTCGGTAGTGGCTTGCGAATTAACTGAAGTGGGCATTAGGGGCTGCGAAAGCTCCTCATTGAGTTCCAGATGACTGACTACCAGCTTGACGGTAGCGTCGTCGGAAGGTTTGGTCCTGTGCAGTCTGTCTCTGTCTTTATCTTTACATTTTTTCAGAAGATCTGCTGTTGGATGTGGCTTACCAAACCCATATCAGAATTCGAGGACTGTAATCAGAAATATCTGGCTACAATAAAGGCCTGATGACGAATAATTATGGCGTTAAAGCACAGATTCGACAATGAGGGACATCATGGTCTGGGCCTAGACAAGTGGCTGGAAGTCCCGGTGTGGTATTTGCTTTCCACAGGTGAGACAACTATTAACTTTTTTTGACATTGGTTAGTGCAAGAAAAAAGGAACCCAATGGGGTACTTCGTTTTCGAAGACTTCAACTTCAATTCGGAAACGAAACTCAGGTAGCGGCCGACCAGCACTCATGCGAACTGTTTCTGCTTTGGGCTCCATGGCAAGAAAGACTGATATAATGGCATCGGCTGCCTTCCTTTATAACACTGACGACCCAATGTCAGTCCTCAAGCGACAGCAACCGACGCAGAAATAGTAAGTCTGTGGTACGCAGGTCGGCCGAGGGCTACCCTGGCAGGGATAACCCTAATGTGAAAACTGCGATAGTGAAACATGAAGAACATCAATAAACTTTGAATACCCAATATATTTTGTGAAGAAAAGTGACAAGGCATTCTCCTTAGTGGCCCTATCAATGTGAGACTCACTTCCCAATGAAAGTACAGTTATTTATGCATTATGCAAACTCACCTTAACAGTAAGTGTTCAAACAAATATATCACTGTTACAGTGCTATTCATTCTACAGAGGAGTTAGCCACAGATCAGCATCCTCTATTTCAGCCTGACGTCTAGTTTATGGATGTCGCCATAGTGGGGCTGGCTCTCCTTCCTGTCCAGGACAACTAAAATCTAATTAAAGGAAGAGTAAAATCTGTGCTGCTTTCAGTGCTTCTTTTCTTCTATGGTAGGTAAACCACTAACAAGTCTTCCTAGGATGAAAGTGTGAGATGCCTCTGTCTAACCAGCCTTACAGGTACAGGTGAAACTCATCTTCTTAATGCTGTGTCTTAGTAACAGGGTAGGACTGTGAGAGCACCCTGAGAGTGCAGAAAAAGGCCTCAAAAATACAGTTATAATAGTAAAAAGGCTCCAAAAATACAGATTTGATAGTAACTCCTGGTAACTTCTGTCTTTCTGAGAAGGCTAAAGATGGGAGAAGAAATGAGGAACAATGAGGGAGAAAAACATGTATAAATATGTGTGTATTTATGTGTGTGTGTGTGTGTGTGTGTGTGTGTATATATATATATATATATATATATATATATATATATATATATATTCTTACAGAGACAGACACAAGAAAAGAAAGCTTCTCCCTTTCAAGAGTAAAGACAGAAGACTCCCTGAGGTCTCCATCCAAACTTCACCTCAAGGTTTAAAAATAGTTGACTTCTCCCCAGGGAATGTGGATAAAAGCTTATACTGCAGCAGTTATCCTTTAATTTGAATATTTATTGTAACAGAAAGGATGCTCTCATACCAGTACTATATGTTTTGAGGATTACTGATGCAGTATCACTCACTTCTATCAAATAGCTTGCTACCCCACTTGGGAGTTGTGCCCCTAGCATGCCCTGAAGAACAGCAGAGGTGAAGTCTCTCTCGCTGCTCTAGCTGCTTCACAACTACAGTGAACCCTTACTCATCACTCCAAAGTTTTACCGTGATGCTCAAAAAAAACAAAAAAAAAAACCTTGCAATTAATCAGTCATTTCAACATGCTTGCTTTGATACACAACTGCCACTTGTCTGGCTAGCAAAAGTTAGTCACATAAATAGATTACCTGACGTCCTTTGTTCTTTCTAAACAATCTCTATGTTGCTTGTGCATGCTTTATTCTGGGAGATTTGGATAGACTACCAATTCTATTTAATGGTAGTTCTGGTGTCACTGGTGTAACATTGCCTGTTCCACTGGTACAGAGGGACAAAAGCCTGACTATGGCCCAGGAGACCTGGGTTCAATCAGCATATTAGGTGTCTGCTGGAGTTGGTATAGGGAGGAGTATGCACACCTATCCTCAGGCATCTGGAAGGACTGGGTCCATCCAATGCCACATCCCCTGGAGGAGGAGCAGGGATGAAAAGGACAGCCCACGAGTGGGTGTTCTGTCACTAAGTCAAGAACCAGGTAGCTCATACTGGGGAATTATCAACAGTATACTCACATGAGGTGGGAAGTTTAGCTCCTGCACTGACATGGGTTGCTTTGCTCCTTACTCAATAAGAGCACAAACCACTGAATGATGACTGCCTCCTGGTAACCCTTGCCCTCACTGAGAAATATCTGGGATAAGGGAACAAATGGGTCTGGCAGACACAAGGGTCGTAGTGATAGGAAAGTGCAGTGGCAAAAAGCAAACATGAAAAAAATGTGGGATCACCTTAAGTGTAAAGGCGGGATTATGTCTAAGACTTAGCCTGTCCTCATGGAACACCAGGTAGAGTTCTCTGCACTTCAAGGCTCTGAGATACTTTTGGTGTACGTAATGACCACCAGAAAAATAGTTTTCCAATTTAAAGGCCACTGAGGCACTAAGTTAAAAGGGAGGTCCCAGTGAGGATACATGGGTTTATTGTGGTTCTAAGATACAGGAACTTGACTGATTAGGGATAGGGTGGGCAAGGGGGGTCACCAAAGAGGGACAGGCTACAATAGCTAAATGATCACCTTAATGGATGAATACAAAAACACATTGTGGAATAATTCTGCTAGATCCGCTAACACTGTAGGGTATGCAACCACTATGAGTCTAATATCCTTACAGCTGCACCAGACAGACATCTTTTTTTTACACTTGAACAGGTATGACATCTTTGTGCTTGGCCCTCTGGCCCCCTACATATTGTGCAGTCCTTTCTCCACAAGCTAGTCTATGAAGAGTACCAGACTGAGAGCATATATGCTGCTAGCCTAAGGTTGTTTAAATCTGCATACACTAGTGACTTATCTGCTGCATAAAGGTGCTGAATTCTGTAAAAGCAGCGGTCCTTCTTTGCTCATATGCATCAGAACAGGAAGACATGGCTGCCTTGGTCACAAAGGGGCAGTCAGAATGAGTCTTGCTTTTTCTTTCATTTGTATCTGTATTACTTGAGATGCAAATGAATAGATGGAGATACATACAGGAATGTTACCTGTGAAGGTGCTCACTGCCCACCATCTTCTCCAATGGGAGTCTGGCATATAATTTCTTCAGTTGTTAATTCTCCTATGATGCCAACAGACTAATATTTAGGGTTCCCCATCTCTGCATTAGAGTTTGGAAACATACTTTGCCCAACCTCCGATCACTGAGGCTGAAGAAAGATCTCCTGAGTTTGTCTAAGGAGATGCATATTGCCAAGAAGTGCAGGCCTTACTGGGACTCCAGATGTCCTGGCAATCGCTGCAGTTCTGTATAGTGAATAAGAACGGGTGTTCCCTACTTGTTTACCTTGTAACTAAGGTGCTTCCTATCACCACCTTCAGTGTGCTTGGCTGCATCACCGCGCAAAATGTCTGCAGGGTAGAATCAAGGCCATCATCTCTTTTCTGCTGATCTGGTTTCTCTTAATGGAGACAAAGTCCTAAAATATCTGAATCCCTACCTCCCCTAATTATCTCTAAACATCATTTACTTACAGTTCTAAGACCAAAAATACTTCCTTAACGGGACCGGGCATTATACCTAGTTGCTTAATTAATAGTGCTGAATATGCCCTTGCAAACCCACTACTTAAACTGTTTAATAAGTTCAGATACTGGATTTGTCCTTGATGAGTGGCATACTACAGTGGTGATGGTCCTCCATAACCGTGGCCTTACAACTGTCCCAGATATTTACAGACCTATCAGCCTCACAAGCCTCATATGCAAAGCCATTTAAAGTTATTATAACTGATCTCAAACTACAATAGCAGGATATGAAGAAGCCTGTAGAGGACTGTCTGGCAATTGAGCAGGGGTTTACAGGCTCTGTAGTTCCTGTGGTAAAGGGTTTGATTCCTTTAGCCCTCATTTGTCTACTGTGTGATATTGAGCAAGACACTTAACCAGACATTACTCCTGGGTTGCCCCTGAAAAGGGATTCTGTATCCAATGGGACCATCTGGTCAACAAATGGGTATTTATTATTATAATTATTATGATTACTAATAATAATAGGTGGTCATGGCCCTAGTGGAATGTGCCATGGGTTTACCTGGCAATGGCTTATTCTGGTTGATGTGTAAACAAAAGTCATACAATCTGATAGGACTCCTAAATGTTCTCCTGTCAGAGTTGAAAATCCCAGGAATATGTCTAAATATATATCTATTTTAATCCTGTGGAAGAAAAGCTCTTTGTACTGAGATGTCTAGCAGACACTCCAGGAGCATAATCCTAATCCTGTGCAATGGAGTCAAAAAAGTATTCTGAATGTTCTCTTGGAATCTCAGCCTACACAGAAGATCCCTCAGAAAAACTGAGATATTCCTAAAACTTTGAAGAAGACTCTGTAAAGATAAGCAAGTCATCTAAATACAGAGAAGTGAGCATATCCTGTAACCTGCAACATACTACAATTGGAGTTAAACACTGCAAACACTCTTGGAGCACTGGAAAGTCCAAAGGGTAAGGCAAGGAACTGATAGCATGACTCAAACACATAACTGTTTAAGAAATGTCTGAAGTCTGGAGGGATAGAAATGTGATGATATGCAGTTTTTAAATCTAAGATTATTAAAAAAACTCAATAGTGGAAATAGGGGTAAGAGATTATGAAGTGAAAGCTTTTTGAACTTGGGCACTATCACAAACTGGCTTAGGAAAGAAAGATCCAGAACTGCTCTCTATGCATCTCGTTTCTTTCTTTGGCACCAGAAACATTTTTGAATAAAAACCTCTGTCCATCTGGGAAGGAGGAAGTGTTCCTATTACCTCCTGAGAAAGCATGTGTTGCAAGACAGGATGGAACAGATCGTTTTGGTCTGGTAAATGTGTAATAACTCAATGGAAAGGGGGGAATTTCTTCCTACTGTCATCTGTAACCCTGTTAAATCAGTCTCACAGGCCATTTCTCTGAAACAATCCGTTACCAAATAGAGAAATGGAGATTCAGTCTGGAAGGGAGACAGGACCGCCAGACGATCCCTTACAGTCATTCTGACTATTTGACTGTCCTTTGTTCTGGGGGTTCCTGTTTTCTTTTTGGAACCTCCCTGCCATTGTTTTTTAAATGTCTGCTTACCAGCATTTTGTTGAGACTGTTTTTTTTTTGCCAATATTAGAAAAGGAAGCAGCAAATCCCTTGGAAAATGTAGCAAATGAGGGCTGAAAAGCCTCGGTATCAGTTTACCCCTCACCTCACATTGTTTAATAACCTCTGCAGCAGAGGGTCCAAAATCTAAATCTCTAACCAAAGGTGAATTTAAAAACTCCTTTTTACATCTTCTGGGATGTTCTCAGAACACAACCAGGCAAAACTCCTAAACACATTACCAGTGGCAACAGAATCTGAAGAGTCATAAACACACTTTAAACAATGAGTAATGGCCCGAGAAACAGAAGAAATTAAACCATACTTTCACAATCAGTCAAAATGAACTTTAACATACAAGCCTGACAGTTCAAAATTCTAAAAATTAAAGTTGCAGAAGCACACATTTTTTTCCTAAACTTCAACCTTTACCATCCTTGTTGGAAGGGGAAGGATTAGAATTAACAAAATGCTTGGCAGTGGCTGGATTGATTTAAGTTATAGCTGCTGGGTCAGGTCTAGGATGAGTTTACAGAAATCTGAAAGACTAAGAAAATGTGTATGTTCTACCTGCCTCCACAGGTGCAGTAGGCTGGCTGTCATGGAAACCACTGGCTGTGGCAAACACATCCACCAATGATGACAACACTGGGGAGAGGCTATGGGAATTGCAGTTGTAACATTTCATAGTATTTTCTGAGCAACTGAGAAATCTCAGTGTTCTCCCAATGAACACATGGGCACATTCCGGAAAAAGACAGAGAAAGAGAATCATTCACAAGAAGATTCAGATACCAGACTGTCCTCAGAGTCTGAATCAGAAATCTGAGGAGAAAAACTTTTATCTATCCCATCGCATTCTTCTCCAAATTAAATATCTTGAATCTCTTCAGGAAAAGAGGAATCCCTTTTTCTTTTACCAGAAGCCACCTAATAAAAAGGGTCAATAGTCAACACAAGACTGTGAATCAGACTTAATAATTATCTACTCCTGTCCAGTGAAACTGGAGCAAGAGAAGATATATGCTTAATTTTATGTTTCTTTCTGACCGGAAAATTAAGGCAAACACAATTTTTAATAGCAGAAACAGCTTCCGCAATGATGGGCAAAAAATTCTGGTTAAGCAGGGCCACCTTTTCTGTCCCTTCTTCCAACACAACCAAAACTGGCTCTCCCTTGTCCAATTAGGGGACTCCTACAACCACAGAAGACATAGCTAACCCATGGTGCATAATGGTTTCATGGGCAGCACTACAGGGATCCATGGAAAAAATGGTCTGAAGAACCAGCTTTGGCCTCAGCACTGTCAACCAACTGTGGCTGAGGCAAACTGCTAACCTGCTGTGGTGGCAGAGGCAATTTTATTGGCTAGAAGGACCAACTGTGGGACTAGAAGTCTGTTCCATGGTCAAGTTGACAATGATTCCCCTTTCCAGTGGGAAACAAAGCAACACAAGCCAATAAAAATTCAAAAGAAGCATAAAGTCACTTTTCCCAATAAAAACCCAACAAAAAGCACTCTAATACACTTTGTCAGCCCCAAAATGTAAGTTAAACAGTTTCTCCACAGAAAAAATGGGTTTAGAATGCTTAAATCAAATTTAAATCTGTCAAACAGAAAAGTGCATTCCCCTTTAAAAGTACAGCAAAGTAGCAAGAGTCAATAAAAACACATATTCCTAGTTTAGATGTACCTGCCCACACAGAAAAGTAGCTCAAAACATTAAAAATAATATGTAGGTGGTTCTTCCCGAAAGGGAACTTATCTGCCAAGCAATGGAATAGCACAAGCAGACCATTGATCCTCTGAAGCCCAGCCCCAGATAGAAATGCTCTGTTCGACGGCTAGCAAGTTGTGAAGGGCTTGGCTCCCAAACCTGTCTTTACAGACAATTTAATTCACTAACAGTTTGGGAGTGGAAGATGCCCTGAAGCTTTGGAAGCCGGTCATCTGTTATATCCTATGGAGAATATAACAATTATAACTTAGGCTACTGCAGCAGTGATCAACATGAAGAACATCAGTGGTTCTCCCTTCCTTTGGAAATGGCCAGGGGCAATTCTCACAAGCTTCCTCACAGACTGGATTTACTCACACAAGATCAGGGGTGTTTGATGCATCCTGACCTGAAACAACTGCAACTGGCTGCATGGATGACATGGTTTTGATACTTTTCTGGCACCTGTTTTCTGAATATGTGCATCAGGTACTAATGGAGGCAAAAAAACCTGCTACTAGAAAACTATATCTTAGCAAATAGAAAAGATTCTCCAGCTGATGCCAACAAAAAAAAGAACCGACACCCATTCAAGGCTAGTGTGTCTTTATTTTTACAGTATTTATGTTTTACTGTCTCTCGTCCCTCTATGTACAGAAGATGAAGCAGGTGGGGTAGTTCATTTAGATCCTTTATTACACAGATACACATCAGGATGGATAGCAACATCATAAAATATAAACAAACTGATTAATAGACAAACCTTACATACATCCATGCTCACATCTCGAACAGCTTACTACAAAAATGGCAGTCAGACGTGCATGTGCTCAGTATTTATACACTTGTGCAAGCCCTTGGATAGCTTCTTAAAGATACATGCACGCACACACACACACACACACACACACACACACACACACACACACACACACACACACACACACACACACACACACACACTGATCTACAGTTACTCTCTTACTCCTTTATCAAGGTTCATCTGTCAGCCATTTCAACACATCTGCCTATGACACCCTATTTCAATAAAAGTCTCATGTCAAAATGTTTTTGAAAGGGGTTCTGCATAAGAAGTTTCCCAGAAAACCATTGGCTTCTCCTTGGGATCTTAATTTGCTGTTATAAAAACTAACACTTGCTACATCTGAACCAGCTCATCAGGCTGACTAGAGGCTCTTATCTTGGAAAATAGCTTTACACATGGCTCTGACCTTGAGAAGAGTATCTGAGTTGTATGCTCGTATGGTGGGTCAGCCTTATCTCATTTTCCAAAAAGACAGAGTTTCCCTGGGAAAGAATCCTCCTTTTATGCCTACAATCATTCTCCTTGTCATTGTCTCCATTTATTCAGATTTCATTAGGCCAGTCACTGAATATAATGCTCCCTTTCATATGTATCTGTCCTAACACATGCAACAGCTAGAAAGCCCAAAGAGATACCTTACTAAAGGAAACAAGGCCTAAACAACATGTTTTACATGGACTGCCTCTAAGGGATAAAACTGATCAGTCATAGCATGAAGTTATGGGAAAGAGTAGTGGAAGCTAGGTTAAGAAGGGAGGTGATGACTAGTGAGCAGCAGTATGGTTTCATGCCGGGAAAGAGCATTACAGATGCGATGTTTGCTCTGAGGGTGTTGATGGAGAAGTATAGAGAAGGTCAGAAGGAGTTGCATTGTGTCTTTGTGGACTTGGAGAAAGTATACGACAGGGTGCCTAGAAAGGAGTTGTGGCATTGTATGAGGAAGTCGGGAGTGCCTCAGAAGTATGCACAAGTGGTACAGGATATGTATGAGGGTAGGTAACAGTGGTGAGGTCTGCAGTAGGAGTGATAGATGCATTTAAGGTGGAGGTGGGATTACATCAAGGATCAGCTCTGAGCCCTTTCTTATTTGCAATGGTGATAGACAGGTTTTACAGGCGAGATCAGACAGCAGTCTCTGTGGACTATGATTTTTGCCAATGACATTGTGAGCTGTAGTGAGAGTAGGGAATAGGTTGAGAAGACCCTGGAGAGGTGGAGATATGCTCTAGAGAGGACAGGAATGCAGGTCAGCAGGACTAATATGTGTGTGTGAATGAGAGGAAGGCTAGAGGAATGGTGAGGATGCAGGGAGTAGAGTTAGCGAAGGTGGATGAATTTAAATACTTGGGATCAGCAGTTCAGAGTGATGGCGAGTGTGGGAGGGAGGTGAAGAACAGAGTACAGGCAGGGTATAGTGGGTGGAGAACAGTGTCAGGAGTGATTTGTGACAGACTGGTACCAGTAAGGGTGAAAGGGAGGCCTACAAGAGGGTAGTGAGACCAGTTATGTTATATGGGTTGGAGACGGTGGCATTGACAAAAAAGCAGAAGTCAGAGCTTGAGGTAGCAGAGTTAAATATGTTAAGATTTGCACTGGGTGTGACAAGGATGGATAGGATTAGGAATCAGTATATTAGAGGGTCAGCTCAGTTTGGAGACAAAGCCGGAGAGGTGAGATTGTGTTGGTTTGGACATGTGTTGAGGAGGGATGCTGGGTATATTGGGAAAAGGATGCTAAGGATGGAGCTGCCAGGTAAGAGGAAAAGAGGAAGGCCTAAAATAAGGTGGTTGGTGTGACACACAAAGATGGAGAGGACAGAAAGAAATGGAAACAGATTATCCACTGTGGCGACCCCTAAAGGGAACAGCCAAAAGAGGAAGAAGAGGAAGAAAAAGAAGACATGGACTGACTCTAAACTTTGTCACTATATTCCGTATCCTACAGACTGTTAACAGGTGACCTGTGTCTAGCATACAAGGCATCCTCTGACCCAATACTGATGTACCTACTGCACATCAGCAAGTCAAATAGCATCAGAAGTACACGGTCTATGGATGGTAACCTCTTTTGCAACATCAAGAGAAAGGTTTGTAGGGACAGGAATAAATTACAGAGGATACCACTGTTCTGGAACAGACTCCCCAACCACTTAAATCAAAGTTTATCTCTATCCATATTCAAGCACAACTTGGATCTATGGATGGGTAATAGGAAATTTATCCCAGGACTGCCATGTGTACTACTAATGGACAGGGGTTACTCCTAAATGCTTTATGCTATGCATGTGTCCCCTCAAATTACCTACAGTATGATCCCAGTTATTCTCACTAGGGGTAATTATAACTACTGGACAACAGGATTGGTAAGGCCAATCTAACACCAAACAGGACAGATTAATTCAAACAGCAAAAGGGAAACTGATTAGGTTAAAAATGGCCCAATAGTGCAACTACCCTAGTACTTTCCTATGAACCTGTAAAGTTGTATCCCAGACTGCACTAAGCCAATCTGTCCATCTCCCTGTCTACTTTCTAGAACCTAGAAATGAGGGAAGAAAGATACTCCACACTTTGGATGTCCACAGAAAACTCAGATACGATCTTGGCAGAACAAAATCTTTCATAACTTTTGTTCAATTCTTCATTTCTTGAGAAGGTAAGAAAAAAGGACAACCTGTGTCAAAGCAGACTATTTCCAAATGGTTGTCTCAGGCTATTCCCACCACAACAAAACTATTCCATGCAGGATCAAGACTTACTGCATCAGGGCTGTAGCTTCATCTATGGCTTTTTGGTAAAGGCTGAATTCTAGAATCTGCAGCATGGTCCTCTGGCATACTTTTACAAATAAACTAGATTCATTCTCCAGGTCTAGGAGAGGCTTTGCTAGGTCCATTCTCTAGGGGCTCCTGGACCCTTTTCCTTCCTCCTCCCAGTTCTTTTAAGTTATAGTGAATTACCCATATAGCTTAGGCTACTGCAGCAGTGATCACAATTACGAACACAGTACAGCTGTGTAAGTAAACTTACCATAACAATAAATGATCACTTCTACAGCAGCCACTCCATCCCATCCCTTCCCCATCCTCCTTATTTTTTATTCTATTTTTTTGCCAGAATGTGGACATGTATTTTTTTTTTCTTTTCCTAGCAATTTTCTCTCAGGGTTTAGCCTTCTTCTCTCAGCTGATATGAAAAATCTGTTGGGTTTGGTATCCAAGCCTGACTTGTAGTCAGCTCAGCATGAGCTGACTTACAGTTTGGGCACATGGAATGTGTCCTGTCCTGAAGCTTTGGAAGCTGTCTGGCTGTTGTATCCTATGCGGGACATCAACTTCAGAATACACTGAACACACACAAGATCATAGAATCATAGGAGATTACTAGGTATCTACCCGGAGATCATTTTAAGCATAGCCATTTCATCCCAATGTAACACCATAGAAATGCTAGTCAATATCCAAGACTGCATTTAGTGATGACTGCCCATGTCCAGGAGGGTTGTGGGCTCTATCCCCACTATGAATTTATGGTGCCCCATCCACTTGTCCAGGTTCCTCTTGAACAGTGTCATAGAGGTGCTCTTTTTCACGTGAACTGGTAACCTGTTCCAAAGATATGGCAGTCGCTGGGAGATAAATCCGTCCCAACAGCATGTCCTATTTAAGTCACAGACCATATCTATGTCCCTGGAATGGGTAGCCCTGGTTCCATTTGATTTATGGATACACAGCAAGTTCATTAGGTTTGGGTCTTGGATTGCTCTGTAGGCCAGGCATAAGTCTCCCTACGAAGTCTATAGAATATGGAGTATAGTGACAGGGAACTTTAGTCAATCTGGGTAAGCCACACACTGGAGGTCCTTGAGCCTCTTTGTTACAAATCTTTGAGGTCTCTCTAACTGCTGCAGGTGCTTAGTACGGTAAACGCCAAACGGGACATTATACTCAATTATGGTCCGGATAAGTGCCAAGTACAGGAGGTTACAACTTCTGTTGCTGTTGAGGCAATGCCTTTACTAATAAAGTGTGCTACGTAGAAAGCTTTCCTTACTACAGTAGACACATGGTGGTTGAAGTTAAGGTCGCAGCCTACTTGTGATCCCAGGTCCCTTGCCAGTTCATGGGTACTTAGGGTACTGTTGTTGATTTGACAGTGTGAGGGGACATTGTCTGTGCCAAAGGGAATGATGATGCATTTCTTTGCATTCAGTTTTATACCAGACTAATACAACAGTCGTTGGCCTGTGTGAGACCCTCCTGGAGTACACTGACATAATTTGGGGATTCAATTACTGCACCTAGTCTGTAGTCGTCTGCAGACTTGGTCAGCCACATCCCCTTAGTTTTGACTTGAACTTCTGAGAAATATATGCCAAACAGTAGGGCACTCAGCACTGACCCTTGTGGCACCCCACTGGTAACAGGTCTGCTGGCTGATGTGGAGTCACCCACTTTGATAGTGTGTGTCCAGTTGGTGAGCCAGTTGGCAACCCATCTTACAATGAAGGGGTTTACATGCAGTTTGCTAAGTTTATTGGTAATGCCTGAATGTGGGATTGTGTCAAAAGTCTTTGCCAGGTCAAGGTATGCTGTGTGCACAGATCTACCCTTGTCAATGGCCTTGGTCACATTTTCAAAGAAATCCACTAGATTTAACAAGCAGGATCTGTCTTTCATAAAGCCGCATTGGGTAGGAGACAGGGTTTGGAGGTCACCTATGTCTTTATTTATAAGGTCCATAATGATATGTTCCACGGCCTTACAGATGAGGCCAATCAGGCTTATGGGTCTGTAATTCCCTGGGTCTGTTGCTAGGCTACCTTTGTGTAGGGGAATAACTGTTGCTGTTCTCCATTCTGCAGGACCACAGCCTGTGGTTATGCTATGATTGAAAAGGGTACTTATTTGTGATCCTAGTTCATATTTTAGCCTGTTTAGAAGACAACCTGAGAAGTCGTCTGGTCCCACAGAGGCTGTGTTTTTTGCCTAGGACTAGGCTTTGAGGACCTACTCATCAAATATGTAAGGTGGGGGGGGGGGTTGTTGTTGTAAGTCAGGAGGGGATAAGAGAGTGAAATTTTTGCCAAACCTATCAGTTAGCAGGTTTGCTATCTCTATGGGGTCAGTGTGCATGATACTGTTGACCACTATACTTCTGCACATGCTTGGGTCCTACCCAAGGTTACGTACATTGCTATAAAACACCTTATGGTTATCCTTGGCTGTACTTGCTAAGTTTATTTCAAAGGAGCCCTTGAGGATTTGACAAGCTGTCTTACTTGCCTGTTGAGGTTGGAGAGGGTGCTTTTCCATTGTCAGAGCCATGTCTTTGTTTTCTTGGACAGCAAGTTTTTGCATTTACTGTAAAGTTTGTTAATGCTGGATGTCCACCACGGCAACTTGTTTTTATTGTTTGGCTTTGATTCTTTCTGGTAAAATCAAGTTTATACACTTCTGCAAGTGATTTTACAGGGCTTTAGTGTAGTTACCACTTCCAGCTTGGGGTGGGGCTTGGAATGCATTTATACCTTCACCTAGGAGGGTATAGTTTGCCTTGGTGAAGATTTTTAGTCTGATTTCACCTTTTGTGAGTTCTGGTGTTAGTGTTAGTTTTAACTAATAAGGGGTCAACAGTTGCGTCAGTGCATCTGTTTGACATGTTGATGAGGACTACATCCAAAATGTTTGTTCCCCTTGTTGGCGTATAGACAATTTGTTCCAGGGCATTTGAATTAACAAAGTCAAGGAAGTTTTGCGCTACCGAATTAGGGCCAGGGTAGGTTTCCCAGTTGATGGTGGGATAATTGAAATTCCCTATAACCAGTGTGTTTAGTAAAATTTAGATTGTCTCCAGTTTGGTCAAGTAGGCTTTCTGGGCATCATGACCCATGGAGGAGGATCTATAACTGGCTATAACTTAAATGGAGGTCTTACCTACCATAACCTGGACCTGGAGTAACTCCATGGAGTTGTCCAGTCTAACTAGGCGGGAGGTAAATTTATCTGTAATACAGATTGAAATGCTGCCTCCTTTGGTTTTCACACATTCATTTTGCAGTTTAAAGGTGTGGCAGACGTTGTAGCCTTGCAAGGCAGTGGTACTCTGAGGCTCTGAACAAGGTTTCTGTGACTTCACAGAAATCTACATTTTCTAGTGATAGACATTCTTCCAGGGAGTGCAATTTTTGGTTTAAGCTCCTAGCATTTAGCAGCATGACCCTTATTTTGTTCTGATTGGTTAATTTCACGTTAGTAATACTGTTTTTGAGATCTTGCCTAAAAAAGGCACTACGGGTGAGGCAAAACCCTTTGCCAGCAGCTGAAAGTTTTGAGATGCCAGGTGCAAATCGTCTCTGACAAAGCAGTGAGGTTTGTCAACCATGGCTTCCCGGGCTGACAGGAACTGGATTCCCTTTGAATGACACCAAAAACCGAGCTAATTATTGAAATCAACCATTTTTGTTTATACTGTGGCATAATTTTAGGTGAGGGCAGTACGCTGCTCAAGGCTAGGGACACATCTGCCTGGGACACATACTCAGAGAGGCCAACCATGTCTCTCTTCATATAGTTCAGTGAGGTACACCTCAGGTCATTCACACCAACATGAACTATGACAGAGTCATAACATTACATGCTGCTGAGAGACCTGACTGCATGCATGATCAGACAAATCCTGGAACCAGGCAGGCAGCTGACTGTGACTTTCTCCTTGTCCAGCCTGGTGAGTGGGACATCAGTGTGTCTCACTACTGAGTCTCCAATAACAAGAACATTTGTTTTTTGAGTGTTACACCTTACTGACTTGGTGGGTGAGACACTGCTGTTGCTATGTATCATGGGTGCTGTGCGGACTGTGTTAATTGTAGTGGTCTTGTGTTTTGGAGGTCTCTGGTGTTTTACTAAGTTTTTTGAGAGAACCTCCACATATGTGGAATTACATGCTTGATGCATACTATGTGCATCAGTGGTGGTATGTGTATGAGTAGTGGTACTATGGGCATATGTAGTGGTGGGTGAGTTGGCAACCTTCTCCAAGTTACTATTTTGAGTGAAATATAGCATGGATTCTTGATTCTTGTTGTAAATACATTTCTCACACACTGTACTAGAGTGTGTTATTAATACAGGGTTGTCTGTGTACACGAGGGAATTGCTACACTGCCTCAAGAGACCCAATTCAACAAGGTTGGCAGGAGAAACAAGGGTAGTCCAACTGTCCATAATGCTAGGTTGAAGACTGCTGTCACTAGGGGGTGACTATTCAGAATCGATCACGGAGGAGCTCAGTGCATGGATATTTCTGCCTGGGTTTTAGTGAAAATTTGTTGAATTTAACTTTCTGACTTTGCAGCACAACAGTGTGGCAGTGCACTGTGCTGCGCAATGCTCAAACAAGCAGAAACCTGCTCAAATGCAGGGCCTAAATACCAGAAGCTAAAAACTGAGGATGCTTATTCCAAGCCCTAGACCAGCCTCCTTCTATCAGACATATCCCAATCAGCACAATTCTCTCACAAAAGTGCAGACAGACCCCTTCCAATCTAAGATAGCCTGGAAAATGTGCTCAGAACAAGCAAACCACTACAAACAGTTCCAAAAGCAACAAACCTGTATCTGGACTATGCTACAGCTACTAGCTACTCTATTTTCGATGGGAAACACTACAGAATGTTTAAAACAGCAGAAAAAATAGCAGAGAGACTAAAAAAATGTAAAACAGCAAAAAAATCAGCAAACAGACTCTAAAGAATTTTTTAAACAGTTAACAGATCAGTTATTTAAACACCACATGGTGGGAAAACCAGAACAAGCAGAACAGATAGCTTAAAAACAGTGAAAATACCACTAAATACTTAAACAGTGAAACTAACAAAAAAATTGTAAACCATGAAAACACCAATACAATTCAATTTAACAGGCACAGTACAGCAGACAATTGCAGTACAATAGTGTAGTTTAGTACACAGTAAATAATACAGTATAAAAGTAAGCAGCAGCCAATAAAAAAGTGCAGTAAATACTATAAATAAGCAAAAAAAAAACAGGCAACCTATGGTTTTTGAAGATCAGAAGCCTCTAGTCACCTGGTATCTCAGCTCAGAGTTGTGGCTGGTAGCCCAACTCAGTTCAGCTCGGCACAAACACATAAACAAAACAGCAAGCAAACATTCCAAAACATGTTCTTCTCAGGGGGCAATCCCTTGGCACCCCCTCTCCCTGACTTAAATACAAATATTAAATATAATAAACCATTTCAAACAAGCACAGCTCCACTTACTTATGTGTATGGTACTTTTCTTGATTGCATAAATATACATATTTAACATGCATTTGCTCATTTCTGCCTTCTTCTCTAGACTATTCACTCATTCAGTCTTCTGCACTACATCTGAATGGCTAAAAATACCTTTATCATTTATTTATTAGATGATAAAGATCAATAGGGTAATGCCATGGAAGTCTAATCAGAAATGAGACAAAAGGACACAATGCACTACTAACCTTATCAAAATGCTACGGTGAACTTAAAAATAAGAAATAAAAGTAAGAAAATATCACTTCTTTGATTACTGGTTACATACCCTGAAGCAACTGCAGTCAGAGATAAAGCAGTATTTCAAATCCAACCAGGCAACCATTCATTCATAAAACACAAGGATACACTTTTCGTTGAAATAAATGAAGGGATGTACCAGTTACTTCATTTTCTTCTCCCTCCCCTTAATATGTTCTTTTTTGTTTAAGCATCTCACATTGATGGAAACATTAACAGAACAAGTAAGCAACACTTGCTGCTAAGTGTCAAATAAACTTATTGATAGATAAACCTTTATGAACATAAAAAAGGGGAAAAACATAAGTTGTACTTTGGTTGATGTCAGTGGCTCAACAGGCTAAGTCTACCAGAGCTGCTCAGAGTTTGGCATTCTTAATCAGAGGTGTGGAGTGCATCTGAACTGAAATCCAAGGCATCCACTGAAATCAACTACATATAAGTATAATTTAAGCCAGTACTGCACTTTGTGAACTGCATTTTATTGAACCACTGCTTCATTTTTACTGTTTTTCACTGCTGTTACTGCTTTATTACTCAACACATCCTGCCAATGGTCTGTACCAATGGCGGCTTGTGATATCGGACTGCAGCCCCCCCCCAGCTGTGAACCACAATGGTACAATCCAATTATAACTTCTCCCTCACATAGAAAGTGAACCCGGACTGCTGCCTTATGAGTCCGGATTCAGGAAAAAGGCACCAGACTGCTGATGCCCCAGATGTCTATGTGGTGCTAACCACATAGACTGGAAGGGGATCGGACTGGAAGGTCAGCAGTCTTGGAACATTCACAACCGGAAGTGTGCATTCTGGCGCAAATGCAGAGATGAGCTGAAGCTGTCAGTGCAGAGCTTGGATTCTGAAGCTGTGGATTTTATTTGCAGAGTCAGCTTATCATGAAGCGAACAGCCGAGCAGCGGATTTTATTTGCAGAGCTTGGATTCTGAAACTGTGGATTTTATTTGCAGAGCCAGCTTATCATCAAGCAAACAGCTGAGCAGCAGTTTATTATCATCATTGAAGGTATGAATGCAGCGTGTGTGTGTGTGTGTGTGTGTGTGTGCTTACACGCAATTATTGCATGCTCCTGATATACTTAGCTTAACTTGATCAGTTGTGCTCAGATGTGCTCAGAACTTTTCTACAGTTTTGATAGGTTTTCTTTTTCTTGATGCACTGATTAAGTAATGTTAATGTGAAAAGCGTCTAAAAGTTTAAAAAGTACAATGGTATGAGTGCACTTATACTTCAAAACAAATCTCAGAGTGTGAGTGTTTATATATATTTAGAGCATAGTGCCAATCACGCCTTTGGTTAATAGCTACAGATTATTATGTATTTACTGTAAACCACGAGAAATGCTGTGTAATAAAATCTGTTCATGCTCTAAGCAAGTGGCATGTATGGAGAAAAATGAAAGGTGTTGCTATTTGTATTACAGGATCTTGTTTTTAGAGATAACGGGAATAAATGCAAACTACATAGTAAAGTGTTCTGCCACATTATGTTAAAGGATTTTTTTCCACAGGTAGCTGAAATTCGCCACACGTCACCCCCCCATGCACAACAGGCGAGTTTAGAGGTACCGCTGGCAATCTAGCAACTCAGCATATCACTTTTTTTTTTTTTGGTTGTTGCAACTTGAAATAACTTGCTCTTTTACCTCGTATTATGTTTTCTTTAGGTCCTGCAATGCTTAACTACATGGAGGAAACAATATTTATTTCATTGTTCAGATTGTTCTTTTAAAGTTTTCCTAAATTAGCTGCTTGCACGGACAAGCACATGCCAAATTCAACATATACCATTAAGTATTGTTTCAGTAAAAGTGTACACACCTAATTTAGAAACCCATTTCCACAATCCTATCGATTAGCAGCAAAATAACATAATTTATTTGAAAGTGAGTTAATAAACAGTATGCTGACTTTTGTCTAGTGATGTTTATCCAGAGACACAGACATTGTCTGACACCTGTTAGTTGTGATCACATTGCTACCAAGTGAACTGTTTTATTGTACCTATAGGGTGGAAAAGTGAGGTCTTTTTTAACCAATACTGGTTCCCATATATACTCATACTTGTATTAAAGGGGACACACAGTCAGTTATGCAGTAAGTGTGCATAGTATCCCCCCATCCAAGGTAGACACAAGTACTACAGTGGTTTTTTCATCTGTCCTTGCTTGATTTTGCAGAATGTCCTGGTTTTCTGTCATATTTTTATACTGTTGGTTTATGTTTCTTATTATTCAGAAAGTGCCCGTTGCTCTGTGTTTAAGTAGCAATGCTTTCATGACCATCAGGTAAGCTTGTCTGAGATTGTAAGATGCAAGTAAGTTTTAATAAGCATACTGTTAAAGAATTACCAACATTGAAAGCCTTTTTGTGTTGCCATGCAGAGAATACTTACATATCTAGATAACTTATAAGCTTTAGGCATTGAAATGCATATGCCAGTATTTGTAATAAAGGATAGGATTACAGTATTTTCAGAAGCTCATTACATTTGTTGGAGACTTGCAGTCATCTTTGCAGGCTTTACCCATAAACTAAACAGAATGCCAATCTATCGTGTGTGGTCCATAACCTGTGCAGTAATTATTTAAGCAATTTATCTTGAGCTTGTTTCTTGTTTACTGTTCATTTTTTACTTTGATCATGGTTTCCCCATGAAACTAGTAGATAGTTTTTGTCAGGCAGCAGGTCTTTTTTGGATAAGAAACATTTTTACAAGTGGGGGTATCACAGAGGTTGCTACTTTCAGCATGTTACTTGGTCCTTTTATAAAGCTGAATATAAATTATAATTAAAACAGCAGTGCAAGGAGAAGTGGTTTGAGTTGAGTGCTGCTTGTTTTTCTTATACTTGACTCTGACTGGCATTCCAGTAATGCATTTAAAAAGTAATTTATTTTTTCATGCTTCACAACATTTTTGTTTCCATCTAGATATTAAGTAAGCTGTCATGCAGCCAATGCACTGAAATATTTTTTTTGTCTACACTTCATTTTGTCTTGACTGGACTCTCATAATGATGGTTTGCACCCAGGGCAGTGTATTTAAAGTTCCAGTTTGTGTGTTTTTTTAGCATAGCTCCTCCCCTTTCTAGTTGGTCACACCCCTTCCCATTGGCCCCACCCATTCAGCTGTCTCCTATAGCCCCCCCCCTTTGATTTGTAGTCACCAGCCACCAATGGTCTGTACACTCGCCTCTCCTCATGCAGGAGATACAGAAGCCTGCATTGTAAGACTACCAGACTAAATAACAGTTTCTTTCTGCTCTTCATTAGACTGTTGAACTCTTGAGAAAAAGGAACCATGACTTTTGGTATATAACTAGTCTATCAAGTGGCTTATTTTATGGATGTGCAACAACCAAGTGCAATACTAAGGTAGCTCACCTACACACTGAAGGACTGTAAAGTGCAATATACAAACTGTGCAATAATTCAGTCTAATCACAGATGTGCTGCTATTGTTTCAATTTTACTTTGGCAATATTACCTTCATACTGTTCCCTGTCTTCTTTGTCTCCTGTTCTGGGATGGGTGTGGGTCACTGCTATCCTATTTTACTTACTAACTGCTACTTATTAAATTTCTACTGTGATATTTTATTATTTTTTCTCTGGCAATATGTGCAACTGTTTTCTGCATTGAGAACGAAGCATTGTAATTTCATTCAGATACACTGCTGTGTAATTCTGAATGACAATGTTTTCTTTGACTTTGACTTGATTTTGTATCATTGCTACTTCTGCCTGACATAGCATCGGCTAAATTCAGACTTGCTGAATTTTTTAATTATGTACTCCTTTCCTGCAGAATGAGAAGAGGACAACACAGATACCAAGTCATGGTTAAGTACATAACTAAAAAATCTGATGATGTCCCTCTCATTCTCTTTCACTGATGGGTCAGAGTTCCCAGCTACATGACTTCTTGGGAGGCCTTAAGGAAGGATATGCTGGAGAACCAAGGAGCCAAAGGGTGTTCTGCTCCCGGAAACCATATCCTACTTATAATGGGACACGAAGGTATGATACTTGGACCAGGTAGCTGCAGCACAAATGTCATCAGTAGGAATTCTAGCAGAAAAAGCCACTGACTCAGCTATGGATCTTGCTGAATGAGCTTTTGGAGGAGTAGGCAACTTTAAACCATTTTTATCATAAACAAAAGATATACAACTGCTTATCTGCTTTGCTATTGCCACTTTCAAAACTGCCTGACTCTTACGATTAGACAAAAAAGAAACTGCTCTGATTTTCTGAATTGTTTCATCCTACAAAGCTAGGAGCATAACAGTCTGTGAACACCCAAGGAATTTAACATACACTCTCCTTTGTTGAATAGTTAGGAAAAGACACTGACAAATGAATGCACTGATTTATATTGGCCTCTGTAGTTACCTTTGGCATAAATGAAGATTAGTATGGAGGGAAAACCTATCCTTGTGAAAAATAACATAGGAAGGCCTGGACGAAAGTGCCCTCAATTCAGAAACTCTTTTTGCTAAAGTAATAACAATGAGTAAAGCAGACTTCCAGGATAAATATTTCAAGTCACAATCATTAGTCGGTTCAAAGGGACTTTTGGTCAAAGCTTGTAGGATGACAATCTGATCCCATGATGGAGTACAGTCTTGATTGGAGGTCTAAGAAGAAAAATACCTTTCATAAAGGCTTTACATAACCTGGCTGAAGCGATAGATCCCAAAGGTAATACTACATGGAAATTAGATATGGCTGCTAACTGGAGCTTAACGGTCACAAAACTAGAACCTTGTTTAAAAAGACTCAAGAAAAAAAAGGATTGAGGAAATAGTGGCTGAAAAGGGATCAATGTAATTATTAGCAGCTCAAATAAAAAACTTTTCCACTTACTCTTATATACTTTCTTGGTAAAAACTTTTTGAGAAGCTAAAATGACAACTTTGACTGGTGAAGAGAACCTGGACCCTCTGTCAATTATGGAAAAAGGAGAAACCATGCAATTACCTTGAGGGAAGGGAGATCTGAGTGGAGACCTAGCATAGGGTGAGAAAGGAGGCCCGGTTTGGGTTCCAGTATCCATGGAGGATGTCTGAGGTGAGACCAGAGAAAGGGAACCAAATCTGATGAGGCCAAAAGGGGGCAATGAGGATCACTGTGTTCTTTAACTGTTTGGCTTTCTGAAGAAATTTTGGGATCACTGGAAGAGGAAGATAAGCAAAAAGGAGACCGGGGGGGCCAATCGTGGACCAGAGTGTCTCTCGGGGAACTCCCTGAAGGAGGGATCAGAGAAAAATAACTGCTGCACTTGTTGTAAGGAGACGCAAAGAGATTGCAGGAGGGAGACCCCAACGGTTGAATATCTTGTTTGCTACTGACTGAGCGACCAGTTGTGGGACATCAGACTAGATCTGCTGACCCTGACTGCCAATGTGTTGTACTTCCCTGTTACATGTGTTGCACCTAGGAAGTGATTTGAAGAGATCACCCATTCCCAAACCTTCATGGCATCTCTGCAGAGAGTATAAGAACAGGTTCCTCCTTGCTTGTCGATAGACCAGACTTCTGACATGTTGTCTGTGTGAATCTCAATGGTCCCCGGGGGAGAGCCTTCTGAAAGTCTTGCAATGATAAGAAGACAGCTCTCATCTCGAGGAAACTGATATGCAATCTGGTCTCCATCTGAGTCCACATGCCTTGGACCATCTACCCATCGAAATGCCCTTCCCCACCCTAAGTAGGAAGCATCCGTGGTCACTGTGGTTGTTGTGGGGGGGGAATGAATGCTCTGCAACTGTCAAGTCCGAGTGATTCCATCACTGTAGACAAGCCCTGCAAATGTTGGTCAACCTGATAAGAACAGACAGGGACTGATGTTGAACTGACCATTGCACAGATAGGGTCCATTGAAGAATGTGCATACAGTACCTGGCTAGAGGAACCAATATTATAGCAGCTGCCACAGACCCTAGGGCTCACAAAATCAATCTGGCAGGAGGAGAGGGATGAGAAAGAATGGCTTGGACTTGAAGAGTCAAGGTGGAATAAAGGTGTTGATGCTGTACTGAAGTAAGGAAGCTATCTGCATAATGGCATTTAGCTGGGCCCCAATGGTTGTGACTTGGCTGTGTTTATGGTGATGCCAAGGAAGTGGGAGATCTGATAAAGGTAGTCCCTGGCCTGAGATAGTTGACGCTGGGTGGAGGCAGTCAGGAGCCAATCATCTAGATATGGGAATACCCAAAATCCTTGCAGTCGGAGATGAGATGTAACCACTACCAAGCACTTGGTGAACACCCAAGAGACTGTGGTGAGACCAAAGGGCAGGGATCTTTATTGGAAGTGATTTGCTCCTAGGTGGAAGTGCAGATGACGTCTAGACTGGCTGTCTATTTTTATGTGATAGTACACCTCCTTTAAGTCCACAGAGCACATCCAATCAGCTTTCTTTAGTAACAGAAGGATAGACTGAACCATCACTATCTGTAACATCTCTTTCTTCATCTACAAACTGAGTTTGCTTAGGTCCAAGATAGGCCTCAGATTCCCTGTTTTCTTTGGCACCAAAAAGAAATGAGAGTATGTTCCAGATCCTCTCTGCTCAGCTGGGACCTCTTAGATGACTCTCTTTTGCAGCATTTTTTTTATTTCTATGATTGCAAACTCCCTCTAGCTGGGTGGAACATCGGGGAGTTTCTTTTGAATTTTTGGAAGGGGTAGATAAAAGGGAATGTAGAAGCCTCTGGATATTATGCTTTGCACTCAAGCGTTTGTTGTTATTTGGGCCCAGGCACTTGGGTGCAGGGAAAAATGGCCCCCGACTGCCACCAGAGTCAGACAGTCAAAGCAGTGCTTCAGGAGTGCTAAAAGGGCTTGTCAGAAAAACGTTCCCTGTAGCCCTAGTTTTGCGGGCCCCTCTACCCCTGGGGTGGTGTTTCCCATTATAGCCTGCTCCTCTGCCTCTGGAGGAGTACTCTCCACTTTGATCAGGAAAGGGACCTTGAGATTTATGGAACCAACTCTTCTTAGCCCCTCTTTGATTTCTTCAGAGGTTCACTGAGGGGTGAAAACTTGATCCCCATAGTAGATAAAGTCTTACCTTCTTGCTCGCTGCAGGTCAGGGTGTCCTTAACTGATGGTCCAAACAATAAATAACCATCAAAGGGGGCATTGACAAAAGACACCTTAAACAGCTCCGCAAAATCACAAAGCCTCATCCATGCATGCCGACATACTACAATGCCAGTGCTGGCTGCCCTTAAAGATACTTCCACTGAACAGGAAATGAGCCTCATGGAAGAATTTGCTAGGGAGGTAAGAGTGGTAAGCTTTGGAGAAATCTTATCTAGTTCTTCTTTAGGCATGCACTCCATCAAAGATTGAGAGTTCCTTAACCAGGTCTCTCTGAAGGGGAATAAAATATGCCAAATAATAAAGTGCTCCAAGTGAAAAAGTTGCCAAAGCAAAGGCCTGCTTCCCAAACCTGTCCAGCACTCTGGGCTCCCTGATTGGTAGATGGACAGTCGAGCTCAGCTGAGTGAGCTCTTTCTTGATAGCTGCTGCCACCACCATAGCGTCAACTGGGATGCCCTTACTACAAAAGGTTCGGTCCTCGGGGAAAGAAAAGATTGTGTCTGGGCAGTTCAGTGCAGGCTCTATGGTGTCCAGCTCCTTCCAGTCCCGATGGGTGACAAGATCTATAAGAACGTCTGCTTGGGGGACTAACCAAGATGTAGATGGTCCCACCCCGAAGGCCTCCAGGAATATGGATTCCTCCAAAGAGGGGTTTTTGGATGACCAGCCAACTCTTTACTTTAGAATTTCTAAGAGGTCTGCATCGTAGTCCGTATCCTCGGGTAAGGGACTCCATAAGGGAGTCCAAATGCCTCCTCTTGCATGCCCTCTTCTGTCTGATCTCCTCCATGGGATATTGAGGGGTGGAATCAGAAGAGGAAGGGGTCACCTCAGGTGGGATGTTCTGGAGGTCCTTAGAGGCAGACTGACCCTGGTCAGAAATAGGAGGTCCAAGGCCCAGGTCTTATGCAGGAACATGGGGAGGAGCAGAGGTCAAAGGGTCAGAAGCTCTGCTTGCAGAGAATGCCTTTTCTAGAACCCAGAAATCCAAAGGTCCTGGGGATACTCCACCGAACACCCTAGGAGGCAGAACTCCTGAAGAAGAAGGCAGGAGCTCACCGTTACCTCAAGAACCGGACCAGTGCTGTCAATGGCCAAAGTTCCAAAAGGAAGGGAAAGATATGAAAATACTGGAGTCAAACCCTGCCCCTCAGATCCAACTGCAAAATCCCGGATCCAGGATTTACTCTGATCCGAAGACCTTGAAGCAGAGGAAATCAAGGTCATAGTCCACGTCGAGGAAACAAAAGTCCTCTGACACAACCCCAAATCCCCTGGAAAACTACTGTCCTGGGGCTCCAAAACCGAAGCACAAATCGGAGGAGGAGAAAAAGAGGTGGAAGGAACACTCTCGGATCCAAGAGGGGACGGAGCAGGAATTACCCTCATCTGGATTTGAGCCTTGATAACAGACTTTACCATCTTGTCCACGTCTTCATACTGGCTTCTAAAGGATCTGAAAGAAGCCATTGAAGAAGGAAGTGAGTGCCTGGAGGTTTGCAAAATTCTGTCAGAACCGTGGAAGAAAAGGATCTAATAGCTCTTCCTGAAGAAAGAATATCAAACTGTGAATCCTAGCAGCCACATGAGTACTTGGATTCAAACTCTTAAGATTCGACGAAGTAGAAGGAATCAGAGACTTTGAAAAAGTAGAAGGCTCACTCAGAGTCACCAAATCTATCAGATCTGATGGAGCCAACATTAGTCTAGATGCCAAAATCCTCAGATCCAAATCTTTCGGAATCTTGGCTAGAAACTGTGAAGTCACCCTGGACTCATTGTGACGGCATTTCTTAGTTTAGGAGCCAAGCAGTTCCTTTAAGGGGGTTGAGCCCCTGGAGAAGACAAAGGAGTGGGCAAAAGGCCCTTTAGAACAAGTTTGTTCTTCCTCTCTTGAATGGCCCTAGGATTAAACCCCTCACAGACACTACAAGGGGAGTCCAGGTGAGCCACTCCTAAACAATAGACACATCTGTCATGTGTGTCCGAGTGTGGGATTTTTCTTTCACATTTGGTGCACCTTTTAAACCCTCTAGTTTTTCCATGCTGAAAAATAAATATTGTGTGTGTGGTTTTGTGTGTGTGTATATATATATATATATATATATATATATATATATATATATATATATATATATATATATATACACACACACACACACACACACACACACACACACACACACACACACACACACACACACACACACACACACACACACACACACATATATTTTTTTTTTAAATAGTAAAGAAGGAAAGGTGGAAGAGAAAGGGAAGCCCTAATGCACCTCGTACACAGTGAAAGGGTAGTGAGGAGACTTAAAAGAATATAATAAAAAGAAAAAAATACCTATAGATTAAGTGTAAGAAAGTTTTAAAGAAGCTATGGTAACCATGTTTGTACGCACTGGCGGCAAAACGAGATCTCAGGAGGTTAAGCAAGGGGTGAAGAATGGCGAGTATGAGAGGAGCCAGGGCCTGGAAACTGAAGTCTGTAGAAGTCGGCCAAGTCAGATCCAAGGATTGGATCCATAACCCATCAGTGAAGCAGAATGAGAGGGACAATGTCACATCTAGACTGTTTGGTATATACTGAGCACTAAAACCAGACATCTTGCATTAAGAGGATCCCCCTGCACCCTTGAGGCAGAAGTGTGTAGCTCAGGACCCATATGAATTTGGACTGCTGGATAAAGGCTCAGTGTGGGGCTTTTGTATTGGTAGTTTGTGTTAAAACTGTTTAATTCCACTTGTATTTAAGCCTCATGTCTGAGTGGGCTTGAGCTCGGTCTACCTGAGCTGCGCAAAGTTTGACATTCTTAGGAAGTGGTTTGCAGTGCATCTGAAATGAAATCAACTAAAAATAAGTAAATTTTAAGCCAGTATTACACTTTGTGAACTGCATTTTATTGATCTGCTGTTCCATTTTTACTGTTTTTTGCTGCTGTGACTGCTTCATTCTGCACTTTGTATCATTGCTACTTCTGCCTTAAACAGCATAGACTAGATTCAGGCTTGCTGAATCTAGATTGGTATCACTTGAACACTAAAACCAGCCATCTCACATTAAGAGGGCCTCCCTACACCCTTGTGGCAGAAGTGTGTAGCTCGGGACCCAGCTGAGTTGGGGATTGCTGGAAAAAGGCTCAGTGTGGGGCTTTTGTATTGGTAGTTTGTGTTAAAACTGTTTAATTCCATTTGTATTTAAGCCTCATGTCTGAGTGGGCTTGAGCTCGGTCTACCTGAGCTGCGCAAAGTTTGACATTCTTAGGAAGTGGTTTGCAGTGCATCTGAACTGAAATCAACTAAAAATAAGTAAATTTTAAGCCAGTATTACACCTTGTGAACTGCATTTTATTGAACTGCTGTTCCATTTTTACTGTTTTTTGCTGCTGTGACTGCTTCATTCTGCACTTTGTATCATTGCTACTTCTGCCTTAAACAGCATAGACTAGATTCAGGCTTGCTGAATCTAGATTGGTATCACTTGAACACTAAAACCAGCCATCTCACATTAAGAGGGCCTCCCTACACCCTTGTGGCAGAAGTGTGTAGCTCGGGACCCAGCTGAGTTGGGGATTACTGGAAAAAGGCTCAGTGTGGGGCTTTCCTATTGGTACTTTGTGTTAAACATATTTAAATTTGCCTATATTTAAGCTCTGCATTTGCGCGCTGCCTAGAAACAACTTTTTCCCTAGACAACAAAAAGTAGAACCCCCCCAAGCTTCCCTCTTGCACTGCGGGAAACTCAGCTGAGCACTGAGCAGTGTTGCCACACTTTCCCATCCCTAATCCTCAATAGAACAAGACCCTTGTTAAGCCTAGAGAAAAAGCTGATGTAAAAAAATGCCAAAAAGATCAAACTTGTAACCACAAACTGGAACAGCTGCAGTACTTGAATCCATTTTATTCACAATACAAATTATATAAATAAGTATAAAAACACGTTGCCAATAAAAACATCCAGTTAAGCGCTTTCTTCCCATATACTATGGGACTTCATCAGAACAAACTGAACTTACATACCCAGCCATATTTATACATGCTACCCCACCCATAATTACATTCCATAACCCATTAATTAATTTAAAGTGATAGGACCAAATCCTAAACATTAGCTCCCTAAGCAGAATCCAAAAACACAAATACTTGTTTTAAAAAGGAATAAAATAAAATTTAAATAAATGCACATCAATACTGTTCATTTCCAAACACATATTAATATTATATTATGAATCGTACCCAATAATGTTTCTTGTTTTTAAAACACTAGAAATGCTTACATTTTCATTAATTCCTGGATAATGAGTATCATCCAACTGCAACTGCCATCTTAACTCAAATAAATCCAGGAAAATGTCGAGCATTTTTCCTTGTGCATCTTTGATTAATTGTTGTAAGACAAAAAACTTAAAATTATGACTAGGGAATTCCTTCTTATGTCTACTAAGTGCATTAGTCATTTTAATTTTTTTCATGTCCATAAGATGCTCATACATCCTATCCCTTAAGTGTCTACTGGTTTTCCGTATATAAAATGTGGTACATCCCTGACACTTGGCCATATACACCACATCAATACTATTGCAATTATAGTGTCCCTTAATGTATATTCTTTTCCAGTTTATAAAACTAAACACATCTCCATCTCCAAAATATCGGGACAATATGGGAACATTCCACATTTACAGTTACCTAACTTCCTATTTATATATCCACTATCATGGGAGCTTTCCAATATATTTTTGAGAGATCTATCCTTCCTGTACACTACTATAGGTTCCTTACCAACTTCATGCCCCACCAATTGGTCAAAAGTACAGATGTGTACACCTACCATAAATGTAGATGTTCGAGTGTCTTCACTGTTGCAGTCATGACTGTAGGGTTCTCCACTGCCGGCAGGCAGCCCTCGGTCGGCCAGAATCCCAAAGTCTGGGTCCGGCGTCGGCTGTTCAGCCATGCTCCCTGACGTCAGAGAGCCAGGAGTACAAAGCTGACAGCCGACGCCATCTTCTCCAGTTTTTCTTGCCCCAGATGTCAGGAGTTCCAAAATGAAAAAGGCCCCAAAACCCTTGCAAATACACCTCAGAAGAATGGTGAAAAGTAAAAATAAGAGGGGACAGGAGGGAGGGAACAGACTGCAACAGTGAAGACACTCGAACATCTACATTTATGGTAGGTGTACACAACTGTACTATGTTCATCGTGTTTCACTGTTGCAGTCATGACTGTAGGGTAGAATCCCAAAGCTGAAAGAAAGGGAGGTGGTCATAAAGAGGAAGGGGCGGCTAAAAGGCCCTGCAAGACTGCAGAGGCAAAGCCTGCCCTAGACTTAGAGTAGAGAGGTAGATTGTAGTGCTTAGAAAAAGTATGCACCTCCAAGTTGCAGCTTCCAAAATGTCTTTGGTAGGAACTCCCCTGAGGAAGGCCACAGAAGTGGCAGCAGCTCTGGTGGAATGAGTCCGTATACTCCCTGGGATTTGCTTTCCATGGTGTGAATAACAAAATTTGATTCCATGAGCAATCCATTTAGAAATGGTCTGTTTTGAAATGGCTTTACCTTGGGAACTTGAAGCATAAGAAACAAACAATTGTTCTGATTTTCTGATGTCCTTGGTTCTGTCCAGGTAAAAACGTTGTCTGTGTACATCCAAGGAATGTAAGATCCTTTCCCCTTTATTTTGAGGAGTGGGGGAAAAGGTTGGCAAGTGGATAGTTTGATTTAAAGCCACTTTGGAAACCACCTTAGGCATGAAGGTAGGATTAATCCTCAAAGATACTCTGTCTTGATGAAAAATAATATAAGGTTCCACAGCCATAAGAGCTTGTAACTCTGAAACTCTCCTGGCAGAGGTTAGGGCTAACAAGATAGCTGTTTTCCAAGATAAAAACTTGATGTCAGAAGAGGCAGCAGGCTCAAAAGGAGGCAAGGTTAGTTTTTCCAAAACATAGTTGGGATCCCAAGCAGGAATAGGAGGAGATCTAGGGGGTCTTAAGTTCTTAGCTCCTCTGAGAAACTGTCTCATGAGCTGGTGGGAAAAGATGGCAGGGTCTGTATTATAATGAGCAGAAATAGCAGAGGCATGAATCTTAATGGAAGAGAAAGAGAGACCCTTATGTAAGAGATCTGTCAAGTAAAGTAAAATTAAGGTAATGTTAGGAAGAAGAGGATCAGAATCCTGAGCCTGCATCCAGGAACAAAATCTTTTCCATTTTCTGCATAAGATTTTCTAGTGCTAGGACGTCTGGCTTCTAAAATAACATCCATAACCTGCTAGGGTAGGAAAGAAGAAATCAAAGGTCCTGGATTAACCAGGCTGCCAGGCTGAGAGTTCTGACATGAGAGTGTAGAACCTGACCCTGATGTTGGGACACAAGGTTCGGAGACTGAGGTAAAACCCAAGGGGGCTCCAGACATAGGTTTTTTAGAGTAGGATACCAAAACTGCCGAGGCCAATTTGGAGCCAGCAAGATAATCATCTTGGGCTTGTCCTGTTTTATCTTCAAGAAGACCCGTGGAAGAAGAGGAAAAGGCGGAAAGGCATATCCCGAGAGGTTCCTCCAACTGAATGACAGGGCATCCACTTTCCAAGCGTCTCTGTGGAAAGTCCTGGTGCAAAAATTCTGTAGTTGATGATTGAGATGGGATGCAAAGAGGTCTATGTGAGGACATCCCCAGACTGCTGTTATCATCCTGAATATTTTGGTGTCTAGCATCCACTCATGTGGATCCGAAAGGTTTCTGCTCAGACTGTCTGCCAGGAAGTTTTCTTTCCCTGGTAGAAACTGAGCTTGAAGATCCAGATTGCAAGCTAGAGCTGTGTTCCATAGATCCATGGCTAGTCTGCAAAGGGGGTAGGAATGAGATCCCCCTTGCTTGTTTATGTACCACATAACTGTGGTGCTGTCTGTCCGTATTAGTAGTTGTCCTGGTTGTAAAAGATTCCTGAAGGCCAATAGAGCTTTCTGAATGGCTAACATTTCCTTTAAATTGATATGCAGGTGCTTCTGATCCTTTGTCCAAAGGCCCTGCAGACAGTTGCCCTGAAAATGGGCTCCCCAAGCATAATCCGAGGCGTCCGTGGTTAGAATCTGAGTGGCAGGAGGCAGGCGGAAGGGTTTCCCTTTGTTTAGAGCACATGCCCTGGACCACCAAAGAAATTCCTTTTGAAGGCAAGGAAGGACAGAGATCAGTATGTCTAAACTGTGGCAATGCTGAGACCATACACTTTTTAGATACCACTGTATTTTCCTCATGTGTAGTCTTGCATATGGTACGAGAAGAATGCAGGAGGCCATGTAACCCAAAGCCTGCAGGAATTTCCTTGCAGATAGTTGAGTTAAAGTTGCCAAGGTTTTGAAAGTTGAAGCCAGCTGTAATTGTTTTTCGGATGTCAGAAATGCCATCTGGGTTGTGGTGTTTAGAAGAGCACCCAGAAAAGTTATCTGTTGTGATGGTGTCAAATTGGACTTTTTTATGTTTACAGAGAATCCCAGGAACTTGAGGAGGTTCTGTACAAATTCTAGATGCTGGAGTAAGACATCCTTGCTGTCTGCCTGAATTAGACAATCGTCCAGATAAGGGTAAATTTGAATTCCCTTGAGTCTGCAGTAAGCTACTACTGGAGCCAGACATTTGGTGAAGACCCTGGGCGCAGTAGATAATCCAAAGGGCAGCGCAGAGAATTGAAAGTACCTCGATCCGGCTATGAACCTGAGGTATTTTCTGCGATCCTGCCTGATGGGAATGTGTAAATATGCCTCCTTTAAATCCAAAGTTACCATCCATGCATTTATGGACAGCATTGGAAGTAGCTGCTTTAGAGTAAGCATCTTGAATTTTGGAATCTCTAGAAAGGTGTTCAAGACCGACAGATCCAGAATGGGTCTCCATGAGTTTTGCTTCCTTGGGACTAGAAAAAGCCTTGAATAAAAACCTTTTCCCATCTCTGAAAGAGGAACCCGTTCTATGGCATTCATAGCCAAAAGAGCTTCCACCTGGTTTAAGGCCTCTGTCCATTGATGCTTTGAAAGGTCTGGCCATCCGCTTGGCCTTGGCAAGGTATGAAAATGGAATTTGTAACCTCTTAAAACCACATCCAAAACCTATTTGTCTTGGGTTATTTGAGTCCAATTTTGATAAAAAAGAGAGAGTTTTCCTCCGAGAGGGGCTTCCAGGCAAGAAGTTCCTGTAGCCCAACAGAGGGAGTCATTGAGTTTGTTTCCTTTGAGATTGTGACCTGTCCTCTCCTCCCTAGGGGTGGAAGCAGTCCACTGTCTTGGTCTATAAGCAGCTTGCGTTTGAGGCCTCCCTCTGGAACGTCTATATCTACCCCTCTGAGGCCTGTCAGAAGCGGGAAAGGACCAATTTTTAGAAGGCCAATTCCTGCTAAATCTAGGAGGCTGTACTTGTAAGAAATCTTTAACTGTTTGCATGGATTCCGCCTTATCCTCCATCTTTTTAATTACCTCTTCAGCTTTAGATCCAAACAAAACATTATGCTGAACAGGAGCATCCAATAATTTATCCTTTATTTGTTCAGGTAAATTTTGTTCCTTTAGCCATGCATACCTTCTAATGACTGTGCCAGAGGCCGCAGCCCTACAGGAAGCCTCCAAGGCATCAAATCCACAGTGTAACCCATGCTTCCCAACTTGTTCAGTGGCGTGCAATAAGTCATGTAATTCCTTATCATCTGCACAGGCAGAAATGGAAGTAAGCTTCTGTTTTAAGACAGACAATAGAAATTGCTGGTATTTAAACATATGAAACTGACAGTTTAAAGCCCTAATGGACAAAGTAGCAGAAGTGTACACCTTTTTGCCCCATCTTTCTAAGGATCTAGAATCCTTTTCAGTAGGAATGGGATTTTTGGCAGAAGCGGCCTTAACTCCCTTGGGACCCTGAGAAATGGTTTCAGGGTCAGCAGAAGGGTTCTTGTATAAAAACTGATGGGAATCAGGAACCCTGTAATATCTATCAGGCTTAAAAGGAGCAGAGGGAAAAGAGTCAGGGGTTAAGTTAGCCTCCGAAAAGGCATCATCCACAATATCCAAAACAGGAGGAATAGCCAGGGGTCTATGTTGGGGAAGAAGAAGAAATTCCCTCAGTCTTTTCTTGGATTCCGAAAACTCCTGTCCTTCCCAATGGAAATGTTCCCTCATTTCATGCAAAGTTTCCCCAAAAGAGAAATCCTCAGGGGGAGAAGCAGAAGGAATGGATTCTTCAGCATCAGAATCCTCATAAGGAGGGAAAGAATATTCCTGATCAGAAGAAGAAACTGAGGAAACAGAAGCCTGATCAGAGGAATCATAAGAAACATCCTGCCTTGGCCTTTTGTCTGGAGGGAGATGAGAACCCCTAATCATAGTGATTAAGTCCTCCGCCATCTTGAGTAACTGTTTCTGTGACTTAGGAGCCGGTTCAGAAGAGGCCTGTGTTGAAGTCTTTGATTATGAAGGAGTCTTTGCCTTTGTCCTTGGCTTTGCCTTTATTAGTAGCTGAGTAGGCCTGAAAACCCCTTCGGAAGCCGGTACCTGCACAGCGGCTCTGGACCCGTCCGAAGGAGCATTGTCCGAAGGTCCTACAACAGAAATATTTAAAGGCCTGGTTGGCTCCTCATGAGAGTCCGTTTCAGCCATCGGTTCTGAAATGGCCGACAGGGGCTGCAAAAGTGCCTCACTGACGACGGCCGAACCTGAAGCTGGCTCCACTTGTGCGCTATCATCAGATTTGGACCTCGGAGGCCTGTCTTTATCCTTGCGACGCTTGTGAACTCCGGTAGCTGGGACTGTATCCGACGACATTTTGTAGTTAAAGCGCATACCGAAGTAATGAAAAGCAAAATCGTACCTTTGCTTAATTGTACATTGATTGAATCTAGCACAAAACCGACAACTAGCTACGTCGTGGTCTGGGCCCAAGCAAGGAATACAGTAAGAATGAAAATCCTTATGAGGTATTTGCTTCCCACATGAAATACAATTATTAACTTTTTCTGACATCGGAGTGGAGCAAGAAAAAAGTTTCCCCAACAGGGTACTTAGCTGTGAGTGGAGAAGAAAATCTTCGGACTGAAGTATATCAGTAAAATTCGTCAGGAGTCAGCCGACCGGCACTTGCGAACTGCTATCACCGCACGGCAAGAAAGACTGGAGAAGATGGCGTCGGCTGTCAGCTTTGTACTCCTGGCGCTCTGACGTCAGGGAGCATGGCTGAACAGCCGACGCCGGACCCAGACTTTGGGATTCTGTCCGACAGAGGGCTGCCTGCCGGCAGGGGAGAACCCTACAGTCATGACTGCAACAGTGAAACACGATGAACATCTGTAAAATTTCCCAGTTGTTTCTTACAATCTCAACCATGTGACTGGAATCCAAATTATAAGTTGTAATAAAACTTATTCCCTCTCTCCTCCTACCTTCTCTTCTCAAAAATATATTGGGAAGCTCCCATGATAGTGGATATATAAACAGGAAGTTAGGTAACTGTAAATGTGGTATGTGCTCATATTGTCCCTATATTTTGGAGACAGGGGATGTGTTTCATTTTATAAATGGAAAAAGAATATACATTAAAAGACACTATAATTGCAATAGTACCAATGTGGTCTATATGGCCAAGGGTCAGGGATGTACCACATTCTATATAGGGAAAACCAGTAGATGCTTAAGGGATAGGATGTATGAGCATCTTATGGACATGAAAAAAATAGAAGTTATGTCCTTACCATAACGTTCCATGTGGAGTGTTCATCTCGCCTTTGTTCTTACACATGGGTTCGGAGCCGATCCTCGGCTCCGTGCCGGCCTCTTGCAAGCTCTGCATCGAGAAGAAGCTCGAGACAATCTAATACCCACAATCCCCCTCTGCCTTTACCTCAGATCTAGTTTGCAAGCAAACCAATTTACAGAGAGAGCACATTCATGCTTACATCACATATGCACAGAAAGAATCTATACATAACTATATATATATATATAAGCCAAATAGACATATATAATTATATATGCCAACTATGTACACAACATTGCAACAGCAGCAGAATGCTCCTGGCCAGGCATCAAAGAACGTTCTTCCTAAGGGTGGGAGGGTGGGACTGTAAGAACAAAGGCGAGATGAACACTCCACATGGAACGTTATGGTAAGGACATAACTTCTATATGTGATAGTGTTCAATCTCGCCGTTTGTTCTTACACATGGGTAGCGTCCTAGCTCCTTGTTCCTGAGGAACTCACGGAGGTTTTCTTGAGCACAGTGGAACCAAAGGTTGCCCTGTCCCTAGAAACCTTGTCTACCTTATAATGAGAAATGAATGTATGTGGCTTAGACCAAGTAGCAGCCGCACAAATAGCGTCCAGTGGTAGGCGGGCTGCATGAGCCAAAGATGTAGACACTGACCTTGTGGAATGTCCTTTGGGTTTGTGCAAAAGGGTTTGATTTGAAGAATCGTAGACATAGATTATACAATCCGTTAACCATTTAGAAAGAGTTCTTTTGGTAACTGCAAGTCCTTTCCTGCTATCAGCAAAAGCCACAAAGAGTTGATCAGTTTTTCTGTGATCTTTTGTTCTATCCAAGTAAAATCTTAGCTGTCTATGAACATCTAATTTGTGTAACATATACTCCATTTTGTTGGAGTGGTTTTTGAAGAAAGTGGGTAATTCAATGGACTGATTAATATTGTTAATAGAACACACTTTAGGGAGGAAGGATGAATTGGTTCGAAGAGAAACTCTGTCAGAGTGAAAAATCAAATAAGGGTGCTTGATGGAGAGAGCCTGAAGTTCAGATACTCGCCTAGCAGAAGTAATGGCTACCAAAAAGAGAGTCTTCCAGGACAAAAATTTTAATGGGCAAGAAGAGGCAGGTTCAAAGGGGGCAACATTAATTTAGATAACAACAAATTTAGACTCCAAGGTGGCGTAGGAGATCTGACCGGTGGTCTAATATGAAAACCCTTTTAAAAGGCTTTACAAAGTCTGTGAGCCATAACAGGAGCTCCACATTCTTCCACATGGAAATTTGAAATGGCAGCCAATTGAACTCTTAGTGTAGCAGGAGAAGCACCCTGATGGAATAAGTCCGTTAAGAACTCTAATATCTTATTCAAAGGAGCTATAAAGGATCCACATGGTGTGTATTCGCCCAGAACACAAATCGCTTCCATTTGCTAGCATATGTTTTAGTAGTGGAAGCTTTATGGGAAGCCACCAATATATCCTGGACTGCTGGTGACAAAAGATCAGACCTGGCTAAATTGGGAATTGGAGCAGCCAAGCTGCTAGATGGAGGGACAGGAGCGCGGGATGGGGAACCCCTGACGAGTGAGTCAATAGGTCTGGCTCTGGGTCCAGAATCCAGGGTCCCCGAATGCAGTGTATCTTCAGGAAGGGAAACCAAATTTGACGAGGCCAGAATGGGGCAATGAGGATTATTGTCCTGTGTAGGTTCCTGGCTTTCTGGAGAAACTTTGATATCAGAGGAAATGGAGGAAATGCGTACAGGAGTCCCGGGGGCCAATCGTGAACCAGTGCGTCCCTGGGGACTTCCCCTGGAGGGGGTAATAGGGCAAAGTAGCTTCTGCATTTGGCGTTCATTGGAGACGCAAACAGATCGCAGGAAGGCTGGCCCACGCATGAAAAATCCTTTCGCCACTGACTGTTTTAGGGACCACTCGTGCAGTAACAGAATTGCTCTGCTCAGCCTGTCGGCTATGACGTTGGATGACCCCGGGATGTGCGTTGCTATTAGAAAGCGACCCGTGGACTCCACCCACTGCCAAATTCTCATGGCCTCTCTGCATAGCTGATAGGACTTGGTTCCCCCTTGCTTGTTTATGTACCAGACTACCGACATGTTGTCCGTCTGAACTGCAATAGTCCCTAGAGGAAGAAGGGGAGCAAAGTGTTGCAACGCTAGAAACACTGCCCTCAACTCTAGAACATTGATGTGCAGATTGTACTCCAAATTGGTCCATTCGCCTTGGACTGTCTGTCCCTGAAAGATGCCCCCCCACCCTATCAGGGAAGCGTCCGTGGTCACCGTAACTGTGGGCGGTAGCACAAATGGTCTCCCCTTGGAAAGGTTGCACCTTTGAAGCCACCAGTTTAGATCTGTTTTGCATGTCTTTGTTATAAGAATCTCGTGTGTTAGAGGTAGTTGTTGAAACGACCATTGTGCAAACAGCAGCCATTGTAGGACTCTCATGTGCAGCCTTCCCAAGGGAATTGCAATAAGGGAGGCTGACATGAGGCCCAACACCTTCAGTACTAGTTTTGCAGATTTCCTTGACAAGAGTAGAAGACGTATATGAGTCTGAAGTGATAATATCCTTTCTGGGGGAAGCCTCAGAATCAACTGACGTGTGTTTAACTCTGCTCCCATGAACAAGATATTTTGTGATGGCTGAAGTAAGGATTTTCCGAAGTTTACGGAGATCCCTAGGTGAACACACAGTTGAAGAGCAAAGTCTCTGGCCTGTAGTAGTTGACGCTGGGTGGTGGCAGAAAGGAGCCAGTCGTCCAGATACGGAAACACCTGGAATCCTTGGCGTCTCAAGTGAGACGCTACCACTGCCATGCATTTGGTGAAGACCCTGGGGGCTGAGGTCAGACCAAAGGGCAGGGCTCGAATTGAAAGTGACTGGCTCCCAGCCGAAGCGCAGATGATCTCTGGATGCCCTGGCCATTTTGATGTGGTAGTATGCATCTTCTAGATCTATTGAGCACATCCAGTCGTCCTTCTGTAAGAATGGAAGGATCGATTGAAGCGTGACCATTCGGAACTTTTCTTTCCTGACGAAGGTATTGAGGTAGCTTAGGTCCAGAATGGGCCTCCAGTCCCCTGTTTTCTTTGGAACTAAAAGAACCTTGAGTAACTCCCAAATCCTTGCTGCTCCGCTGGGACTGGTTGGACGCCACTTATTACTAGCGGCTTTGAAAGTTCTATGGCTGCTGGCTCTCGCAGATGGGGGGTACATCTGGGAGTCTTTTCTTTGGAATGGGATGAGATAGAAAGGGTATGTTGTAACCTCTGGTAACCACGCTTTTACCCACTTGTCTGTAGTTAAACTTTGCCAGGCCTGAGGGTATAAAACCAGCGACCCGACTGCCTCCAGAGCAGGACAGTCGGGCCTCCTCTCAGGAGTGCTGGAAAGGTTTACCAGGAGTGTCTCCCTGTCACCTTGATGTTGCGGACCCCTCTGCCGCCAGGGCGGCGTCTTCCACCTCTACCCCTCCTCTGCCTCTAGAGGAGGCGCCTCCCTGTGTGCCTGGGAAAGATCCTTGGGGTTTTCAAACCACATTTTTCCACCGCGTTGCCCTTTGGGGTGCGGTCTGGTTGGGGTGGAAAACGGACTCCGACAGCAGACAGAGTCTTTCCCTCCTGTTCACACCGGGTAAGGGTCTCCTTTACTTTGGGGCCAAAGAGAGTGGCACCGTCAAATGGGGCGTTTGTAAAGGAAGACTTGAAGGCTTCCGCAAAGGAGCATAAGCGCATCCAGGATTGTCTGCAAAGAGCAATCGCTGAAGCTGCTGCCCTACTCGAACCTTCGCGTGGGAAATCAGCCTCATGGACGAGTTAACAATCGATGTTAGGGTATTAAGTTGCGCTGTCACTTTCTCTGAGACAGCTGCATCTGTAGTACCCTGGAGGGTATCTCCCAACTCTTTGACTAGATCCCTCTGTAGACGTGTAAAATGGGTCAAATAGTTCAGGGATCTCATGGAAAAAGCCGCTGAACTAAAAATGCACTTCCCGTATCTATCCATCGTCCTGGAATCTTTATTAGGAGGATGGACAGACGAAGACTCCGACATCTCCTTTTCGTGGCTGCTGCCACCACCATAGCGTCTACTGGAACTCCTTTTGTAAGGTAGGACTTGTCCTGAGGTGCCGTGATGTATTTATTAGGTTTCCTTGGAACTGGTTCCACTGTGCCAGGAGCCTCCCATGCCCTTCGAGCAATTAGTTCCATTAGTTCGTCGAAGGGCGGAGTGACCCAGGAGGAAGAAGGGCGAGCACCAAATGCCTTCAGCAGAACTGACTCATCCTCAGAAGGGGGAAGGGACTGCCAGTCACCTCTCTGTTTCAGGATCTCCAATATGTCCGAAAAAGAGACATCTTCCGAAGGTGACTTAGGGGACCCCTCTGACTCATCTAAGTCAGTATCAGATGTCAAGGATTCCTGTGGAGAATCCAAGTGTCTCCTCTTACACAATCTCTTCCTAGGGACTTCTTCGGGGAGCATCCAAGAAGCCTCGAGGAAGAGGGGCACCTCCAGGGGTGGCTGAGACACTGGTGCCCGGCGCTTGGATGTGGCCGTGGGTGCAGATGAAGATAACGGCCCTTTATGGGGAGGAGAGGTTGCTTCCACTGATGTGGTTGTCTGGGTAGACAACACCTTCCTCATCAGGTCGAACGCTCCCGGGTCCCGCATCGAAGAGTCCCCGGTTCGAGGAAATGGGAAGAATCCCGACACGGGCACCGAAGGCATCGACCCGAGGACAGAGCCGAATCGATCCGCGCCGAGGCCCCGAGGGGAGAGTCGGAACAACGTCGGTTCGACTCTCGGCCCCGGAACCAAGGACAGACCGTCGGCTCCGAGACTCGGTATCGGTCCGACGGAGTCGAGTGAGGAACAGACCGAGAAAAGGACGGTTCTGGACCCGAGGGCTCCACAATCAGTAGGTCAGCCTCTTCCGGCTCCAAAGACTGAATCGGTCTCGGAGGAGGAATGGATGGAGATACAGGGAGGCCTTCAAGTTTCGACACCAACTGGGTGGAAACCGAAATAAGTTTGGAGAGGGCCGAATGCTCCAATAACTTCTGCACCACGCGATCCACATCGATAACCGAAAGTTTGGAGGAAGAACGGGTCGAAGGAACCGAAGACGGAGCCGACCTCAATAAGGTCGAAGGAGGGAGCTCCATCACCGGTTCCAAGTCTCGAGGCTCAGGAACCGATACCAGTTGAACACTCGGCCCCGAAGTCTGTGGAACCGGTGATCTAACCTTTGCTGAAGAGCTCGGAGCCGATGACTTGGGCTCCGACGTCTTCGATTCCTTAGAGGACTTCGATGCCTGGTCAGAAGCATCCAGAGCCTCCTGGAAAGAAGGTTTCAATAGACCTCTGTCCATTAGTTTCCTGCAGCCTATCTGTCATAACCCTCCCACTAAAAGAGTGACAGATGGAGCAGTCCTCTTGCAAGTGGAGAGGGCCAAGGCAGTAGACGCAGGAACTATGGTTGTCAGTCACTGACATTTTCTGGCCACACTGACAACGCTTGAAACCTGACTTCACCTTATCAGACATTATAGGAAAGAGAGACAAGTCCAGTAATGCAGTCAAATCCGTTAAAGTTTGTCAAATCCGATAAAAATTGTCAAATCCGGTATAAAGATTCCTCAACTCGTTAAATTTATGAAGGTGTAGGCCCGAAAAATTTTAACCGATAAAACTAGTTAACGGTACCAAGAACTCAACGAGACCACAACACAATCATACAGAAAAATACTGAAACATCAAATAGAAATAGAATTCTAATAAAATATAACAACAAAAAGTTATATCTTAGCTTAGACTCTCGAGCTAGCTCCCAACGATGCGAATGCAGCAGCGGCAAACTAGATCTGAGGTAAAGGCAGAGGGGGATTGTGGGTATTAGATTGTCTCGAGCTTCTTCTCGATGCAGAGCTTGCAAGAGGCCGGCACGGAGCCGAGGATCGGCTCCGAACCCATGTGTAAGAACAAACGGCGAGATTGAACACTATCACATTGTAAAATGACTAATGCACTTAGTAGACATAAGAAGGAATTCCCTAGTCTTATTTTTAATTTTTTTGTCTTACAACAATTAATAAAAGATGCACAAGGAAAAATGCTCGACATTTTCCTGGATTTATGTGAGTTAAGATGGCAGTTGCAGTTGGATGCGACTCATTATCCAGGAATTTATGAAAATGTAAGCATTTCTAGTGTTTTAAAAACAAGAAACATTATGGGGTAAGATCCATAATATATTATTAATATTTGTTTGGAAATGAACAGTGTTAATGTGCATTTTTTTCAATTTTATTTTATTCCTTTTTAAAACAAGTATTTGTGTTTTTGGATTCTGCTTAGGAAGCTAATGTTTAGGATTTGGTCCTATCACTTTAAATTGTTAATTAATGGGTTATGGAATGTAATTATGGGTGGGGTAGCATGTATAAATATGGCTGGGTATGTTAAGTTCAGTTTGTTCTGATGAAATCCCACAGTATATGGGAAGAAAGTGCTTAACTGGATGTTTTTATTGACAACATGTTTTTATACTTATTTGTATAATTTGTATTGTGAATAAAATGGATTCAACTACTGCAGCTGTTCCAGTCTGTGGTTAAAAAGCTGATCTAACTTGCCCACCCCTTAATAGTACTTATGGTTTAACCTGCTACAATGGACAGTCAGTTTCCCAGCATTTCTCCAGCCTGACTGACATGGGTATATTGAGGTAATGTAAAAATTGTCTTGTGCATACCAACAATCATTTACGCCTAAATCAAACAAATACAATATGTGACAGCTGTTATATTCACTATAAAACTGGAATCCATCCTCTCACATAAAAATAATTTATGTCTTACCATAACGTTCCATCTATGTTGTCGATCTTCATCTGTTCTTGACCACTCCTGCCTCTGGGATGGCATCTTCCACAGGAACTCCCCCCTCTGCCCCAGGGGAAGTCCAAGTCACGTATGTTCTGGAAAGGCTTCTGGCATTTTTTGAATCACATCTTACCACTCCTTTGTTTCCTGGAATAGGATCTTTGAGGCCTGGAATAATGTACGCCACAGCAGATAAAGTCTTTCTATCCTGCTCACACCTGGACAGAGTTTCCTTATCTTTGGGACCAAACAACTAGGACCCATCAAAGGGGCATTGACAAAGGAAGACTTGAATGGCTCCACAAATTCACACAGGTGCATCCAAATGTCTCTCCGAATTGCAACTCCTGAAGCTGCTGACTTGGTCGCCCCTTCAGCTGCATGCACAATGAGCCTCATGGACAAATTCGATATTGACTCTAGCGTAGTTAGTTGGGAGGCTACCTTTTCCTGAACCTCCTCAGCCACAGCTCCTGCCAGGGTATCAGACAGCTCTTTGATCAGATCGCTTTGGAGTTAAACAAAATGTGCCAAGAAATTCAAGGACCTGATGGGGAAGGTCAATGACACACAGACCCGTTTCCCAAACCTATCACCCTGGACTCTCGGTTCAGGGAATGGACAGTAGAAATTTCTTTGACTAGTTCTTTTCTAGTGGCTGCCACAACCACCATGGTATCTACTACCAAGCTTTTAGACCAGAGGGGTTGGTCTTATCAGGTCACCGGGGAACTGGTTCCGCAGTGTCAGGAGCCTTCCAAGCCTGCTGAGCAATTAGCTTCATTAAATTATCAGTGTGCGGGGTCACCCAGGAGGTAGATGGGCGCACACCAAGGGCCTGCAAGCCTGCAAGTACAGAGATTCCTCCAAAGATTGGGTCTTTGGACTTACAATCACCCCTCTGTTTTAGGATTTCAAGAATGTCTCCAAAGGAGACCTCTTCTGGGGGTGACCGTGGGGAACCCTCCACATCATCGAAATCCGTGTCTTCTGCAACAGATTCTTCCAGAGAATTGAGGTCCTTCCTCTTACATGATCTCTTCTCAGGAGGCTCTTCAGTGGGAACATCTGAGGAGGACTCAGAAGACAGGGTACCTTTAGAAGGTATGTCTTGCGAATGTGATGTGCACTGCCCTGGGGTAAGGTTGGTGGCTGAACTGAAGAACCTGGGGCCTCAAGGGAGGACTCCAATGACCCAGGAGCCACATGAGAAGAAACAGTGGCTAAAGCCCTTTCCATAGCCTGAAAGGCAGGGCCCCCTGAGGAGGGATGGGAGCCCAGAACTAAGATTGCTAAACTCGGAAATGGGGTCACACCCCACTCCGAGAGTCCCACCTGACAGACCAGAGCCGAGGAAGGGTCCACTGCCGCTGTAGCCATAAGAAAAACTCAGAACAGACATGAACCCTCCGTGCTCAGCAGCAAGGACATGGTTCCGGGGACATGATGGTGCTGACGGCACCAAGGAGGCCAGACTCTGTGTCGAAGACAAAATTGTAGTCAGTGCTGAAATCATTGGAACCTGGGAGGTCAGAGCCAATGGCTCTAAAATCTGAGCTGAAGTTAGAGGAGGAGGGCAATTTGGATGTGGACGGAGAAAAAACACCTGCTTGGGGCTGGACAGGGGACTGAACAGAAGAAGAAAGACAACCGGGCTGCCAAGATCTGGTCAACCAACCTAACAACATCCAGTTCCAACAGACTTCTGGTGGAGCACATTAAAAAAGGTGAAAGAGACTCAGGCCTCTCCAGAAACGGACTGGGCAACTGTCCATGGAAAGGATCCAATGACAGCAAGCAAGTAGATCTGGGTTCTGACATAACTTGTTTTGGTACCATCTGTTGCACCATGGGTGAAACAGTCGGCACCAAAATTGGAGCTGTAAAGGTTGTTAGAGCAGTAGAACTAAGGCTCTGAACCATAGACATAGTCAGTGTAGAAGGTACTGAAGAACTCTTCGGTGCTGGAGACTTTGATCGCTCTGACACGTTTGGAGCCTTGGATTTCAGTGCCAAGGAACCCTCAGAGGCAAGTTTATGCTTTTTAACATGCGGTGTCGAAGGAGATGACAGCACTGAGCAAGAAGACTTAGAGCCAGAGGCTGGCAGAGACTGGTTGGCCTTGGACAAGGCTTCCTCGAAAGGGGCCTTAAGGAGCCCTTTGAGGATCAACTTTTTCTTTCTCTCTGCCAGGGTTCTGTTACTAAAGTCCTTACAATCTACACTCAAGTGGGGCACACCCAAACAGTAAATGCATTTCTCATGATTGTCTGAGTTTGGCATTTTCCTTCCACACTCACTACATTGTTTGAATCCTGCGGTCAAAGATTTAGGTTTTTCTGCCATATTTCTGTCACTGTCAAATAAATACACACACACACACACACACACACACACACACACACACACACACACACACACACACACACACACACACACACACAAAGTGGAGAAGGAAAGATCTACCAAAAATGGTAGAGAAGTTACCCTTGTTGTAGAGAAGTTACCACAAGGGTAAACATTTGAAAGGGACTAACAGCGATGGTAGAAGGAAAGAAATTACCAACTGTAATAGGGAAAAAACACACTCAGGGTAGACCAAACACTCAACTAGAGAACTATAAAAGGTTTTAATGGGAAAGGGAAACAGAAACAGATAAGAAAATATTTGAAAAATACTTAGATACGAGAGAGTCTAGGCTGATACGTCTGATTCGCAAAAGCAGCAAACGAGAGTTGAGGTAACTTGGAGAAGGGAACTGTCAAGTACACTTGCAGCGCAAGAAATTTTTTGGTTGACGCTAGCTATAGAACAGTCAGATTGGTTCTTAGGATCAGAACCGAAACCCATCAGTCAAGAATAGATGAAGATTGACATCAGATCAATAAACAAGACATCAAACAAGTTGTCAGCACACACAACTCTCCTCTCACACAAGATAAGGTCACGACGCATAAACCCACATACACAAATGTACTCATTAGGCACCTATCAAAAGATTAGACACCTCCCAAGAGCAAACAACTCACGCATACTGAAACAAGAACAGAATCCACTACACATAACACATACACCTAGTGTTTCAGCAAATAAGCCCCTAAGGCAAAACACCTCAAAACCAAATGTCCTGGTCATAGGAGATTCCATAGTGAGACATACTGTAGATGTCCCCCTCATCAGGCTGGACAAGGAGAATGTCACGGTCAGCTTCCTGTCAGGTGCTAGGATCCATCAAATCACACACGCACTCGAGTCACTCAACAACAATTACTGTTATGACTCTGTCATAGTACATGTTGGGTTGAATGACTCAAGTTGCAACTCTTTGGACTATATAAAGAGAGACATGACTGAACTCTCAGATTACATGTCCCAGGCAGGTATGTCCCTAGGCCTAAGCAGCACTCTACCTTCACCCAGGATGATGCCACAATATAGACAAAAAACTGACTTCAACACCTGGTTTAGCCTCTGATGTCAGTCTAGGGTGATCCAGTATCTGTCAGCCTGGGAAGACATGGTTGACAGACCACACTGCTTGAAAACAGATGGTCTTCACCTGTCTCCTCTAGGCTTTCGAATACTGGCAAAGATGCTTGCCTCCCCCATAGTGCCTTTTTTAGGCAATATCAAACAAGAAAACGTCTGACAAAAGGTTATGCCACTTAATGCTAGGAGCCTAAACAGGAAACTGCACTCTCTGGAAGCTCTCCTCACCTTGGAAGATGCTGACATCTGTGCAGTCACGAAGACTTGGTTCAAGGCCGCAGACAACACCCCAGCCATACAAGGCTACAATGCCTTCCACACGTTCAGACCTCAAAATGAACGTGAAAGAACCAAAGGTGGAGCTGTATCCATCTTCATTAAATCTAAATACACCTCGTGACTGGTTAAACAGTATGAATTTCTTGAGCTACACCAGGTCCAAATAACTATAGGTAAAACACCCTACCACATCATTGCTAGCTATAGGTTCCCCACCATGAACCATAAGAAGCACACTACTTACCTGGACTTGCTAGAGTCATTCACTATACAGCCACTTTGGTCATGAGAGATTTCAATTATTCTTAAATCGATTGGGTGACGTACATGAGCACAAGCACTATCACCCTGAGGTCCATGGACTTTGTTAATACAAATGCTCTTGAACAGTTAGTCTGCATCCCTACAAGAGCCACAAATGTCCTAGACATTGTACTCACCAACATGGGGGGTTACTGCACTACCCACTGTGTCCTGCCCTCCCTGTTAATGTCAGACCATAAATCTGTCTCATTCGAAGTAACCATCAGAACTGACACCCCCACAGAAGCAAAAAATATGAAAAACTTCTCCAAAGCATACTATGCGATGATTTGAAAAGTTTCAAATCCCCTGCTAACACAGCCAACAATGACTCCTATGCAGAGGGGTACACAAACGTCTGTATAACCACTTAAACAACTGTACTGACTTGGCTGTACCTGACAGGATCAAAATCAGGTCTTCCCACAAAAACAAGCCACCCTGGTGGAACTTGAGTGTAAAGAGGTTATATAACAAAAGGAAGATAATGATATCCAAGAACGATAGGGAACTTAGTCGACAGAAAAAGAATACCCTCCACAGCTTGTACAAGCAAATCAGATATCTCGTAAAGTCTTCTAAAGCTAGTTACGAGGCTAAATTAGCATCCCTAAAAACAATCATAAGGCATTCTTTACTTATGTCCGAAATCTAAAAGGGAATACCCAGGTATGTGCCAAACTTACAGTGGACGGTACCAATCACACTGACCCTGAGGGAACTGCCAGCCTGTTAGCTGACAGATTTGGCACAAACTTCACCCCTCTGTCCCCACCAGCCATACTCCAAAGGATACCTGACACCAGTCCTTTCACTAGTATCTCCAAAGAGCAGGTCATATCCACGCTATCAAAGGCCAAAATCACAGCCTCTATTGGACCAGATAACATCCCAGGTTGCTTACTAAACAACCTAAAACATGACCTAGTGGAACCACTTGGCACTCTCTTTAACCACAGCCACAGCACTGGCTTTGTTCCAGTAGATTGGAGAACAGCAACAGTAATCCCCTTGCACAAAGGGGGTCCATCTACCGACCCTGTGAACTACAGACCTATAAGCCTAACCAGTCTTATGTGCAAAGCCATGGATAAAATCATCATGGACCTTATCAACAATGACACAGGCCACCTTCAGACTCTTGACCCGACCCAGTTTGGTTTCGTTAAGGGTAGATCATGCTTATTAAACCTGATGGACTTCTTCAAGAATGTCAGCAAAGCACTGGATGAAGGCAACGCAGTACATACAGCCTATCTTGACTTACGCAAGGCTTTTAACACAATCCCCCACTCAGGTATCATCCAGAAACTCTCCCAGCTGGGGATTAACCCATACATCATTAGATGGGTAGCCAAATGTCTCACCAACAGAACACACGCTGTCAAAGTTGGGGATTCCACCTCCGCTGGTACACCAGTTACCAGTGGTGTAGCACATGGATTGGTGCTGGGCCCTCTCCTGTTTGGAATCTATTTCTCAGAAGTCGAGGCAAAAGTAGACAGCCTGTGGCTTACCAAGTTCACACTGCAAACTGGGTGCAAACACTGAATCCCTCAATTATGTTAGCATATTACAATTGGGGTTAACACAAACAAATGATTGGTGCCAAAGCTACGGACTAAAACTAAATGCAAAAAAGTTCATTGTTGCCCCCTTTAGTGAAGAGGTAGCAACTGCAAATTACAGTATAGGCAGTACCTACTAAGCTCAAACTCAGTGATGCCTGACTTGGGAGCACAGGTTGACAGCAATTTAAACTTCGATCACCATGTATCCACAGTGGTAAGGAAAGCCTTTTACACTGCACATCTCATAAGTAAGGGCATCGCATCCAAGACCATGGATGTTATAACTCCTCTGTACTCAGCCCTCATCAGACCATTAATAGAGTACAACATTCCTTTTGCATGTATCTATCAGACACCTGCAGCAGCTGGAGAGACCACAGAGGTTTCTAACCAAGAGAATTCAGGGCCTCCAAGATATGCCCTACATGGAAAGACTAAAAGCTCTGTCACTGTACTCTGTATCCTACAGGCTGCTGAGAGGTGACCTGTGCCTAGCTTACAGAGCAGTCTCTGATGCTGCCCTAATGGAAATGCGGCACATCTGCAAATCAAATGGGACAACAGTCACTCTGGGGATCTCATCCTAGCCTGTGACATAAACAGAACATGCTGGAGAGACAGACATATCTCCCAGAGACTGACGCTATTCTGGAGCAAACTCCCAATTCATGTGAAGCAGAGTTCCTCGATGACCCTATTTAAGCGCACCCTAGACTACTGGATGGGAGACAGTAAACTCACCCCTGGGGTATCACCTATGCCCTTCATGCACAGGGGCAGTTGGTGCTGATAACAGATTTGCTCTTCTAACAACAACTATCTAACAATGGGAAATTAGGAAACACTGGTATTATATGGCAAGGATTATAAAGGGCCTACGGCCATTAGCCTAGTAACCTCCTATAAACCTACAGGTAGCACACCTGATTTGGCCCTAGAAGATCAGGAGGCTAAGGATTCTATTCCTTCCCCACATGCTTGGATTAACTTTGAGTGGGGGAAGGAGGGCTGGCATACTGGGTAAGGTCTTCAACCTCATAGAGACAAAGTACAAGGTTTCATTCTGAACTTGGGTTATTGGTTAGGTCTGTCTGTTTTTACAGAGGCATTGCATATTCTAGCAATAACATTAAAACAAGGAGATGCCTGCGGATATCAATAACTGCGCAACTTCTTACATTTAAGGAAGTCCTGTGTGAAATAACATATAACAACAGTGTAGGATGTAAGATTCGAAGGAATTTCAAGGCTATTTTAATCTAATAACTATGTATGCCTTGCCAAAACATACCATCAGACTTTACCTCCTTTCTCAAGGAGAGAGAGTAGAGTTAATCCTGGGCTAATATGATCACAGACATTAGTTGATCAGAGTCACAGTCATTTATTCATCCTCAGATATTCACTTTATCTTAATGAGGGTCACTGGAGAGCTACAGCAAGCAAGGGATGTAAATACATCCATATCGGGCCTTCTGTTGTTTTCACTATAAATATATATATGTATCAATGACATCACATGAAACATCCCAAACTTAAAATGCATCCTTCATACAGATGACTTGGTAATCACAACATGATCTGCTAAATGTCAAAAGGCTATCAGCACCGTGATGACTTCAAAGTTATATTGGAATTGGTTCCTGAATAACAGTATCACTGTGAACACAAAATTCCACTGCAATGTTATGTGAAACTCCTAGAAGACCTAACAGAACCACACTCTTGCATATCTTAGACTCGGAAGGACAGTCACTCCTAGTGGTCTCACAGCAGCAAAAACACCTTAGCTTACTTGCTGACCCCTTTCCTTCATATCTCATGTGGAAAAGCAACATCAAAAGATCCTTATGCAACAAAGAGTAGCATACAAGATTTTTCACCTCCTTACTAAAAGAACAAGGTACATAATAGCAACAGGGGTTCTGGTATCTAGATTAGAATACTCTCTGCCTCTCACTGCTCTCAGTTCCATACAAAACCTGCACATTTTCCAAAAGACAAAATAAAATGCTTATGTCTCCACACTTTAGCACACAATAGGAGTACCAATGAGTCACTATAAGCAAATCTAAATGACTGCCAGTTAACAATATAGAAACCTTCCTGTTTAATACACTTACTGTTCAGTGATTCCTTCTGCCCACCCTTTACTAAATTCCTAAAGTTGAGATACAATCTATTCTCTTAGAAATAACACTGATAACCAATGATCATCCCCATACCTAAGCAAAATATGAAAAATCAAAACTTTTTCCAAACTTGACTCAATATAATGGACTAAAATCCCATGAGAAATTAGAAATGCTTCCTCTTTAACTTAATTCCGGAAAGCTCTGTAAAAACATGCTATTAAAACACACAGTAACACTGTTTTAACAATAATGAGCAAGCATGTCAACATTTCAGATGAACAATAAAACCCTCTCACTCCAGCTAACTATTCTGATTAAACAGTATGTTAATAGGTGTGTAGGTGTATACTAGGCTAATGACCAAGAGGGTGTTTACAACCCTAGCCGTGCAACCCAATACAGTTTTGTCCCAGAGTCACATAGATGCCTATATGGTGGGGTGTATTACTAAAGAGGTACTGTAGCTAAAAGTTATGTTGGGGGGCTTGTTAGTTGGGGATTAATTTACTTACTGTCAACCTCTGTCCATCAGAGGCACAAGGGCCAGACTGGGGGTGAATTTGTGATTTCCCATCCGATGATCAAGGTTTCTTTTGAATAGGATCAGGGATGAACTCCACTTCACATAGATGGGGAACTTATTCCGTACCATTGGGATCCTTTAAGACACATATTGCTCCCTCCAACACATTCTATTTATGCCTCAGACAAAGTTCAGTTCTTTGGATCTAGTGTTTCTGGTGCTGACTGTACTGCAGATGTGCATGAGATCCATCAGACCTGGATCTGAGGATGCCTTATATGCTAGGCATAGATCACCTCTCAATAACCTGCAGGAGACTCTGTACAGAGATAGGACCTTATGGTGATCTATGTAGGACAGGGTATTCATACCCTGAATTCTCCTGGTGATGAATCTTTGAGGGTGTTTTAACTGTTGCAAGTGCCTGGTTAGGTACATGCCAAAGAGGGATGGTGTACTTAATGATGGGTCTGATAAGGGCTGAGTACAGTGGCACTATTACTTCCTTAGACTTGGATGCCATACCTTTGCTTATGAGATGGATAACATAGAATGACTTTCTTACAGTCTTGCTACATGTTGGTCAAACACCAGGTTACTGTTTACATATGTTCCCAGATCCCTAACTACCAGGTCAACTCTCAGGAGTGTTTTATCAATTAGGTAATTAGCTTAGGTGGACAATTTTCCCAAGGGCACTATAAATATCTGTCAATACCTATGAAACTCACCTTTGTGTATATTATTGCAAGTGTACAGGCCTGCAAATGTTACACAGGTCTCAGATTTGCTGTATATAAGCATAATCACTGCCTATATTATTCTACAACTGTACTATCTCATTGTGTTAAATGTGTAACCGCTGTATTCTATGCCATAATGGTCCAGGTCATGCTTGAAAATGAATTCTAAGGCCAATGTACATTCCTCCAGTTAACAAATGTAAAATAAACAAAGCACAAAAGCAGTCCAGGATTAAGTGCAAGTCTACCACTGGACATATGCACCACACAAACACAAAATTCACACTTACAAGCAATTTACTTAACTCACCAAGCCACCTGATGGCATGTTTTTGGCTTGTGAGAAAAAACTTAGCCCAGATGACAAAGTGACAAGATGCGTAATGTATAAATCACTTACTACTCAAAGTAGCTCACCAGTCACAGTCTGTAAAAATCAAGGAATATATAAACTGGTAAGCAGACACGGAAACAGTCTATTCCAACGATTCCAAGGTAAAATAGCAGTAGACAGAAATTCTTCAAAACGTAGCTTTTATTCACACAAACGAACAAACTGGATAAGCGCTTTCACATACGCTGTGTATGCTTCTTCAGATCCTGACTCTTGTGAATATACCACACATTTAAATACTCTATGTCCATTAGTTAATTGAAATCAGTTATTTAATAAACCAATTAAAACCAATTAAATATTTAAACTGATAATTACTAGCAATGCATGGCTTTTTTCAGAGCATATAGTCAAGTTATAGAAATAACAAAAAGTTATAATTCTAAGACAAATTAGCTCTTATAGCGCTTTGAATATACAAAATGTCTAGTACTATACGCTAAATAATTTCAAGATAAAATAAAAACAGATATAAATCAAAATGGAAATAATGAATTAATGGTAATAAAATAGTTGTTAAAAGCAAGTGATGTGATATAGAATATATTATATACAAACATTAAGTTCATTGCTGTAAAATGGATGAAAAATAATCCATATTCAATACATAATTAAATAGATGTTTGTATGAAATAGATCAATTCTTTGGAATAGATAGAATAATAAATAAATATACAAAGTTATTTATAATACATAAAATATTTCTTATTTATATAGTGTTAATATATTATCTAAATAAAATATATGTATATATACATGTATATATACATAGAAAATTTATATCCTTGATATATAATATAAACAACAAATGCTTTATAGTACTACATGAGTGACTAAATTCATGTGGGAATGCAAATAAAAAGTAGTGTGTATGACCAAACATTATAAAATAGTTAAATAAAGTGAAATTGCTATTATATGTGTATATATATATATATATATATATATATATATATATATATATATACACATTTGCCCTTAGAAAGTATTGAATTATCTTCTTTTTCTAAGTGCTGGTTTTATAGATACATATTGATTGATTCCTGGATGTTGGTGTGCTCTCAATTTAAAAATCCAGTATAATTCTCTGGACTCTAATAGATTGGGGTTTTCTTTTTCTCTTTTATTGTCTTTTACTATTTCTAGAACTCTAAATTTAAAATAATGTTCTCTATGTTCTAGGATGTGTTTTGCTAAAGCATTTTGTTCATTTAAACGCCTTATATCATAAGTATGGTCATAGACTCTATTCTTTAATTTTCTCTTTGTCATTCCCACATAAAAGGCTAAACACTTTCCACAGGTAGCTAAATATATAATATTTTCTGTTGTGCACGTTGCCTCAAATTTGGGAACAAATTTAAAATTAAATATTGGATGCTGAAAGTTTTGTTCGCTAGTTATATATGTGCACATGTTGCAGCTTCCACATGGATATGTTCCAAATCTCATTCTTCTTTCCTTGTCTAAATTTCTATCTACCTTAAAATCTGAACATAATAACTGTTTCAGATTTTTGCTATTCTTGTATGTAAATCTCGGATAGGCACCACACAAACACAAAATTCACACTTACAAGCAATTTACTTAACTCACCAAGCCACCTGATGGCATGTTTTTGGCTTGTGAGAAAAAACTTAGCCCAGATGACAAAGTGACAAGATGCCTCAGATGGGAATGGAACAGGAGAACCAGGAGCTGTGCCACTCTACTGTTAAATTCAGTTTGACTTAAAAGGATAAAGTGCAGCCAAAGTCCCAGACGTGTTGTAGTTCATAAACATTTCCATCTCAGATTTACATGCCTAATATACCCTGTCCTACAAAGACCACCTTAAGGACCTATCCCTCTACTCAATCTCCTACACGTTACTAACAGGAGATCTATACCTGGTATATAAGGCCTCCTCAGATCCAGCTCCGATGGATCTCTTACACATCACAAAAAAATAAGTTATGTCTTAGCATAATGTGCCATCTGTGTTGTTGATCTTCACTTATTCTTGACCTGTGGGTTCGGTTCCATATCTCAGAACCAGCTCGGCCATTATTACACATCGTGCCTTCCAATAAGCCTTTAAACATAAAAAGAAGTTATGTCATTACCATAACGTTCTATGTGAGTTGTTCATCTCACCTTTTTGTTCTTACACGTGGGTTCAGAGCCGATCCCTCGGCTCCGATTCGGCCGCTTTTCAAGCTCAAACTCTCAGAGAAGCTCGAGACCTAGTGTATATCCCATGATGCTCTACTGTAAACCCCCAGATCTAGTACGCTGCACCCGAAGACAGCCTAAAAAGGAAGAAAACACTACAGTACCTACCTATCTAGGTACCTATAGATGCAGACAGGAAAAAAAAAAACAGTCTGCCCTAAGAAGACAGGCTGATAAGACCGACCAATCCACCAAGGCAACCATCTTTCTCAACAGGAGGGGGAAGGTGGGAGGGAATGTAAGAACAAAAAGGCGAGATGAATAACTGACATGGAACGTTATGGTAAGGACATAACTTCTTTATGTGAAGTTGTTCTATCTCGCCGTTTTGTTCTTACACTTTGGTAGCGTCCCAAGCACCCTAATCCTGGGTGGCTCAAGGGAGAACATTCCTGAGCACAGTGGAACCAAAGGAAGCCCTGTCCCTGGAGGCCCTGTCCACTTTGTAATGAGTGATAAATGTGTGAGGTTTTGAGCAAGTGGCAGCTGCACAAATGGTATCCAAGGGTAAACGAGCTTCATGAGCTAATGACGTAGAAACAGACTGGGTAGAATGGGCTTTGACATTATTCGGTAATGGCTGGTTAGTGGAGGAGTAAATGAATTTAATGCAGTCAGAAAGCCACTTAGATAATGTGATTTTTGACACCGCAGAACCTTTCTTGTTCTCTGCGTAAGAGACAAAGAGTTGATTCGATTATCTGAAGTCTTTCGTTCTATCCAAGTAGAATCTCAATTGTTTGTGAACATCAAGCTTGTGTAACATATAATGTGAAATTGTTCAATCTCGCCGTTTGTTCTTACACACAGGTTCGGAGCTGATCCTCGGCTCCGAGTCGGCCGCATCACTAGCTCGCATCTTCGAGAAAGCTTGAGGCACAGTAATATCCCATGATCCTCCGGTGCTAACACTCAGATCTAGTTTGCCGCTAGCAGCAGATCACATCGAGAGGCTCGGGCCAGTACAATTTTTACTGTTTTTTTCTTGTTAAATATAAATTTTTTTAATATTCTTATAATCTTTAGCTTAATAATTGATAGCTTCATATATGTAGTAGTTGTGTGAACTAGTTAGGTAGTTGTTACCTTTAAAATTATTAGTAAGGGCCTTAGGCCGTTTTTTGTCTGTAAGAACTTACAGTATTTAAATAGAAAGTTAACTTTTTCTATTTTATTTTTTCTTTAAAAATATATATACATATATCTCAGTGTGCTGTGGTGTTTTTTTTTGTACATTTATATATATATATATATATATATATATATATATATATATATATATATATATATACTTATATCTTTGATATTGTAGTTAAAATTTTTTCTATATAGTGCTGTCTTTTTTTTCTAGTACAATGTCAGAAAAGACTAAGAGTGGTTTTAAAAGGTGTCAGTGTGGACAGAAGATGTCCATTACTGACAACCATTCATCCTGCGTCTACTGTCTTGGCCCTCTCCACTTGCAGGAAGACTGTTCCATCTGTCATTCCTTCAGTGGGAGGGTCATGCTGGAAAGACGCAGGAAGTTGGTGGACAGAGGTTTAATCAAACCTGAGTTTCAAGAGGCCCTGGACAAGGCTGAACAGGTTTCAAGTCTTAAGGGTGAAGTCTTCAAGAGTGTCGGAGCCCAAGTCATTGGCTCCGAGCACCTCTTTTCAATTGACACCGGCTCCTATGACTTCGTGCCGGGTGTCTAGGCCTTATCTCTGCACGAGGCTCAGGTCTTGAGCCGGTATCAGAGGTACCACCGTCTACTATCCTTGCCGGTGACGGCTTCGATCCCTTCGACCCGTTCTTCGAGGCCACTTTCCGACTCCGATGTGGACCGAGTGGTACAGAAGCTTATGGAGAACTCGGCTTTGTCAAAATTACTCGAGGTTTCGTCCCAGTTGGTTTCGAAACTTGAAGCTATTCCAGTTCCCTCGACACTTCCTCCTCCGAGACCCGTCGAGTCATCGGTGTTAGGAGTCGAAGAACCGATGATTGTAGAGCCCTCGGTGCTGAAGCCTCCAGTAGTGCTATCGGCTCCGTTGACCTCGATTCCTTCAGAACCAGCCGGAGAGTCTCGGAGCCGAACATCTTTCCTGGGTTCCGGGGGGGATAGTCGAACCGAGATTTCGGTTCTGACTCTTCCTCTCGGTGCCTCGGCTCAGATCAGTTCGGATCCGTCCTCGGTGTCGGAGCCCGTGGTTCGATTCGAGAAACGACCTCCTTCTTCGGATCGGGTCGGATCTTCGGGTCGGGGCACCGGTGCCTTTGACATCATGAGGAAGGTCTTGTCGGATCAGAAACTTACTTCACCGGCTTCTTTATCTCCTTCCCCAAAAGGTCCGCGTTCTGCTTCTGTGCCTTCGGTACCTACCAAGCGTCGAGACTCAATGCCTCAGAAGTCCCCACAGGGAGACTCTGGTTCCTCAGATGCATTCCCAGAAGCTCCCACTGAGGATGTTTCGAGGAAACGACTGTGCAAGAGGAGGCACATAGATTCCCCACAGGAATCTCTTACATCTGATACTGATTTAGATGAAACAGAAGGTTCCCCATGGTCCACCTCTGAGGATGTCTCTTTTGCAGACATTTTAGAAATCCTGAAGCAAAGAGGTGACTGGCAAACCCTTACCCCTTCTGCGGATGAATCAGTTTTACTGAAGGCATTTGGGACTCAACCTTCTACCTCCTGGGTGACTCCTCCCTTTGATGATCTCATGGATCTAGTAGCTCGGAGGGCTTGGGAAACACCTGATACAGTGGAACCAGTCCCGCGTAAACCCAACAAATACAGGACAGCTCCCCAAGATAAAGCCTATCTTACAAAAGGAGTTCCCGTAGACACTATGGTGGTGGCGGCAGCCACTAAGAGAGAGATGTCTGAATCATCTTCCTCTGTCCATCCTCCTAATAAGGATTCTAGGACAATGGACAGATATGGCAAGCGCATATTTAGTTCGGCGACTTTTTCCATCCGATCGCACAACTACCTTACGCATTTTACGCGTTTACAAAGAGATCTCATTAAGGAATTAGGAGATACTCTTCAGGGACACACAGATGCTGCTGTCGCCGAGAAAGTGACAGCGCAACTTAACACCCTAAATTCCATAGTCAACTCGTCCATGAGGCTGATTTCATACGCAGCCAAAGGATCAAGTAGAGCGGCAGCTTCAGCGATTGCACTGAGAAGACAATCCTGGTTGCGCTTATGCTCCTTTGCGGAAGCCTTTAAGTCTTCCTTTGCCAATGCCCCCTTTGATGGTGCCTCCCTGTTTGGGCCCAAAGTAAAGGAGACTCTCACGAGGTGTGAACAAGAAGGGAAGACCCTGTCTGCCATAGGGGTCCATTTTTCCGTTCCATCTAGACCCTACCCTAAAGGGCAACGAGGAGGAAAGATGTGGTTCCGAAAGACTCAGGGATCTTTTCAACACACCCAAAGTGACGCCCCCTCCAGAGGCAGAGGAGGGGAAGAATGGAAGACGCCGCCCAGCCGGCAGAGGGGGTCCGCAAAATCAGGGTGACAGAGACCTTCTCTGGAAAACCCTTCCAGCACTCCTGAGTGCAGGCCCGGCTGTCCTACTCTGGAGGCAGTCGGGGGTCGCTTGGCTCTATACCCAGAGGCTTGGCTAAATCTTACATCAGATTACTGGGTAAAAAGCATAGTTACCAGAGGCTACAACATTCCCTTCATAAAAATACCACCAAACTCCAAAAAACTCCCAGATGTTCCACCCAGTCTGCGAGACCAAGCAACCATAGAGATAAGAAGGTTGCTCAAAAACAGAGTCATCCAACCAGTCCCAGCGGACCAAATAGGATCCGGAACTTACTCAAGGTTCTTTTTAGTTCCAAAGAAAACAGGGGACTGGAGGCCAATTTTAGACCTCAGCAAGTTAAATACCTTTGTAAAAAAGGAAAAGTTCCGGATGGTCACGCTTCAGTCAATCCTCCCTTTTCTGCAAAAGGGCGACTGGATGTGCTCTATAGATCTCAAAGACGCATACTACCATATCAAAATGGCCAGGGCGTCCAGAGATCATTTGCGCTTCCGGCTGGGAGCCAGTCATTTCCAGTTTCGCGCTCTGCCCATTGGTCTCACCTCAGCCCCCAGGGTGTTCACCAAATGCATGGCAGTAGTAGCGTCTCACTTGAGATGAAAGGGATTCCGGGTGTTTCCTTATCTAGACGACTGGCTCCTTTAGCCACCACCAAGTGTCGTCTTCTACAAGCCAGGGACTACACCATCAATCTTTGTTCTTCACTAGGCATAACGGTGAATTTTGGAAAATCTGTCTTATCGCCGTCACAGCGTATCTTATTTATAGGAGCACAGCTAGACACTTCCCTGGCTCAAGTTACTCTCCCCCCATCAAGAGTGTCAGACCTCAGGCACCAAATTTCACTCCTTCTTCACAACAACAGAGTTTCTGCACGACAAGTATTAAGAGTGCTAGGCTTGATGGCAGCATCCCTTCTTGTAGTTCCTTTAGGCAGAATGCACATGAGGATCCTTCAATGGATGCTATTCGCCCAATGGTCGTATCTACAACTTCCACTGTCTCACGAGATCTTGATCACAAATTATTGCAAGAAGGATCTCTTGTGGTGGATACACAGTCAAGAGCTAACACTAGGACGACCCTTTGTATTACCCAGTCCGGTAGCAACTCTAACCACGGACGCTTCCCTGATAGGGTGGGGGGGGAATTCTTTCAGGGACAAACAGTCCAAGGTCAATGGTCCAATATGGAGTACAATCTGCACATCAATGTTCTAGAGATGAGGGCAGTGTTTCTAGCGTTGCAACACTTTCACAAGTCCTTACCTCGGGGAACAGTGACAGTTCAGACAGACAACATGTCAGTGGTCTGGTACATAAACAAGCAAGGGGGAACCAGATCTTACCCGTTAAGCAGAGAGGCCCTCAGAATTTGGCAATGGGCAAAGTCCACTGGACGCTTTCTGATAGCAACGCACATCCCGGGGATTTCCAACGTAATCGCGTACAGGTTGAGCAGAGCCATCCTGTTCCCTCACGAGTGGTCCCTCAAACGTCAAGTGGCGGAAGAGATCTTCTGCAGATGGGGCCAGCCTTGCTGCGACCTGTTTGCATCCCCTTTGAATGCCAAATGCAGAAGCTATTTTGCCCTGTTACCCCCCCAGGGACGCACTGGTATACGATTGGTCCCCCGGTCTCCTTTATGCTTTTCCTCCTGTTCCATTAATTCCCAGGTTTTTGCAGAAAGCCAAATGTCTGGACAGGACCATAATACTGATAGCCCCATTCTGGCCTCGACAAATCTGGTTTCCCTTCCTTCAATCCCATCAAGTGGAGGAACCATGGATTCTGGACCCGGAGCAAAATCTGTTGACACACTCGTTGAGAGTTCCTCACACCTTCCTCAAGTCCCTCAAACTGACAGCTTGGTTGCTCCGCCTCCCATCTTAGCCAGGTCAGAGTTACTATCTCCTGCAGTACAACAAATTATTGTATCTTCTCACAAACCATCTACAATAAAATTGTACATCAGCAAATGGAACCGTTTTGTACACTGGGCCTCCAAACAAGGTATAAATCCATTCGGGGCCCCAGTACACAAGATACTAGATTTCCTTTCCTCACTTTTTCAAGAAGGAGCATCAACATCCACTATAAGGGTTCAACTGGCTGCTACATCCAATTTTCATACTGGCAGTAAGGATGGTTCTCTTATGTCTCACAGGCTTTGCAAAGCCTTCATGAAAGGTACTTTTCATCTCCGTCCCCCTTTTCGTAATCCAATAGCACCTTGGAATCTTAATCTCATGCTGTCACAACTCATGTTGCCCCCTTTTGAACCAGCAACCACAACTCCGTTAAAATTGCTTTCGTGGAAAACACTTTTTCTGGTTGCCATCACTTCAGCCAGAAGAGTTTCAGAGTTACAGGCTCTATCTATCCGCCATTACATGATTTTTCATCCGGACAGAGTAACCTTGCGCACCAATCCATCCTTTCTTCCGAAGGTTTGTTCGATTCAGAACATCAGTCAATCTATTGAACTGCCTACCTTCTTTAAAAATCATTCCAATAAGCTGGAATACACATTGCACAAGTTGGACGTTCACAGACAACTAAGATTTTACTTACATAGGACAAAAGAGTACAGAAAGTCAGATCAACTATTTGTCTCGTATGCTGACCAAAGAAAAGGACAGGCTGTAACGAAGGTTAACTTATCCAAATGGCTCTCAGATTGCATAAATTTCGTATATGCTGAATCCAAACAACAACTTCCTTTCAAACCCAGAGCTCATTCTACAAGGGCGATTGCTACCTCTTCAGCCCATACCGCTCGTTTGCCTTTAGATACCATTTGTGCAGCGGCAACTTGGGCAAAACCACATACCTTTATCACCCACTACAAGCTAGACAAGAGCTCCAGGGACAGGGCGACGTTTGGTTTCACTGTACTCAGGAATGTTCTCCCTTGAGCCACCCGGGGAAAAGGAGCTAGGGACGCTACCCGTGTGTAAGAACAAACGGCGAGATTGAACAATTTCACATTAAGAAGTTATGTCTTACCATAATGATCCATGTGAATTGTTCATCTCGCCTTTGTTCTTACATTCCCCCCCATCCCCCGTCCTACGGTCTGAGAGAACAGTTTTCGATTAGATTCCTTTTCAGCCTTTTCTAGGTATGCTTGACATGTTATTAACATCAGTAATGGCATCTTTTATCCTCTACCTGGCAGTAGGGTTTCAGACAATTTGTAGTATTTGTTCATAAGTGTTTTAGACACATTTCTAAGAGGGATTCTTCTGGTATAGCAAACTAGATCTGAGGGTTAGCACCGGAGGATCATGGGATATTACTGTGCCTCGAGCTTTCTCAAAGATGCGAGCTAGTGATGCGGCCGACTCAGAGCCGAGGATCGGCTCCGAACCCATGTGTAAGAACAAAGGCGAGATGAACAATTCACATGGATCGTTATGGTAAGACATAACTTCTTATTCCAGTCTGTTGGTATGGTGTCTAAAAAAGGTTGGGAGCTCAATGGACTGATTTAAGTTAGTTTCTGAACAGACCTTAGGAAGAAAGGTAGGATTTGTCCTAAGGGACACCCTGTCAGGGTGGAAGATCAAATATGGGGGCTTGGAAGATAAAGCTTGAAGTTCGGAGACCCTACACGCAGATGTAATGGCTACCAGAAATATAGTTTTCCAGGACAGAAACTTCAAGTCACAGGATGACGCGAGTTTGAAGGGGGCAAGCATCAATTGGGATAAAACAAGATTCAAATTCCAGGGAGAGATAGGTTGTCTGATAGGAGGTCTGAGATGGTGGGTCCCTTTCAAAAAGGCTTTACATAGTCTGTGGGACATGATGTTAGACCCGTTAAACCCTATATGAAAGTTGGAAATTGCAGCCAACTGAACTCTTATGGTGGCAGCAGCTGCGCCCTCATAGAACAAGGAAGACAAGAACTCTAAAATGGTATGAATAGGGGCAACATAAGGGTCAATGTCGTGGTTAGAAGCCCAGTGAACAAATCGTTTCCATTTGCTGTTATATAGCTTCCTGGTTGACAATTTATGAGAGGAAACTATAATGTGTTGGACTGCGGGAGACAAATCTTGAGACCTGGCTAATATGGGAATTGGAGCAGCCAGGCTGTCAGTTTCAGGGAGATGAGGGAGGGATGAAGAACTCCCGACGAATGAGTCAGAAGGTCTGGCACTGGGTCCAGAGTCCATGGTTCTTCCACTCGATACTTCTGTAGGAAGGGGAACCAAATCTGACGAGGCCAAGAAGGGCTATCAAAATCACAGTCCTTCCCAGACTTTTGGCTTTCTGTATCATCATCATTTATCATCCCCTTTTTCCCATTTACATGGGGTCGGGGTATCGTATTAACTGTCGCCAACTCTCTTGATTCAGTGCCACTCTCCTGCCTTCTTCAACACTCATGCCTGACTGTCGCAGATCTTCTTTCACACAATCCATCCACCTCTTTGCTGGACACCCTCGCTTCCTCTTACCTTCTTCCTGTCTGTCCCAAATCTCCCTCACCAGATTGTCTTCTGCTTTTCTACACATGTGCCCATACCATCGTAATCGGTTTTCTTTGATCTTTTCTGCAATTGGAGCTACTTTGGCTTCTGCTCTTATGTCCTCATTTCTTCGCCTGTCCAGCAGTGTGCATCCTACCACCTTTCTCAGGCACTTCATTTCCATCACCTCTAGCTTCTTCAACTGTTCTGCCTTTACTGCCCAGGTTTCTGTACCATACAGTAGTACTGGTCGCACCACTGTCTTGTACACCTTACTTTTCAGCTTCTTTGGCATTCTTCTGTCATATACTACACCTGATACTCTATGCCAGTTGGCTGCAGCCCCTCTGATTCTAGCTTTGACCTCTTCATTCAGACTACCCTTCTCCTCAACCACCCCCCCAGATACTTGAAGCTGTTTACCTGTTCCACTATCTTCCCATCTATCTCTATTCTCAGCTTCTTCTGATTTCCCCAATCAGCTGCTATTACCACTGTCTTATGTGTGCTTAGTTTCATCCCATGTGCCTTCAGATTTGCATTCCATTCTCCTATCCTTTGCTGAAGTTCTAGATCAGAGTCTTCCTGTACTGCCACATCATCTGCATACAGCAGCTTTGTTGCTCTGACCCCTCCAACCTGTTTGCTGATGTAGTCCATTACCAGTATGAACAGCAGTGGGCTCAGAGCTGAACCCTGGTGTACACCCACTCCCACTGGGAATCCCTCAGTGAGGCCAAACACTGTTTGTACTTGAGTCACTGGGTCCTTGTACATAGCCTGTACTAATTCTACCAATGTTTCTGGGACTTCAAAACCACCGCAGTACTGCCCAGATCAGCTTTCTTGGGACCTTGTCATATGCTTTCTGCAAGTCTAGGAAAGCCCAGTTTGACTCTCCTCTTCTCTAGTTTCTTCTCAAGTATCTGTCTCAGTGCAAACATCGGGTCAATTGTGCTGCATCCTGATCTGAATCCGAACTGTTCATCTCCCATCTTACATTCTACTATTCTGCGTATCTGTTTATCAGTCACCCTCTCCAGAACTTTCATGCAATGTGGTAGGAGTTTGATGCCTCTGTACTGTCCACAGTTGTGGATGTCCCCTTTGTTCTTGTACACTGGCACGAGTATGCTTATTCTCCAGTCATCTGTAATATGCCTTTCTCTCCACACTGCAATTAGTACCCTCAGGAGCCATTTCTCCCCTAGCTCACCCAGCATCTTTATCATATCTGCTGTGACCTCATCTGAGCCTGCTGCTTTCCCTGACTTCATTTTCCTTAGTGCTGCTCTTACCTCTTCTAAGCTGGGCTCCTCTTCTACTCTCATTGTAGGCTGTTTCTGGGGCAGTACCGCTTCTGTGGGGTTTTCTTCATTCAGAAGCTGCTGGAAATACTCCTTCCATCTGCCTTTGATGTCCTGTGGGCTGGTAAGCAGGTTGTTGCTGGAATCCCTTATGAAGGGTGTCTGACTATCTTCTTTATCTTTCTGTCTTTGCCTTGCAACCTGGTATAGTTTCTTTGTGCCCCTTACTGAGTCACTTTCCAGAAGCTGATAGAGTGCCTCTGATGCCCTATTCTTTGCTATTGCAACTTCTTTCTTAGTTTCTTTGCTAGCCAACCAGTAGTCCTTCCTAGCTTGGTCAGTCTTTTCAATCTCCCACTTCTTCCTGCACTCCTTCTTTCTTTTGATTACTTCCTGCACTTCTGCATTCCACCACCAGCTTTCCTTATGCACCTTATTTCCATACCTGGCTCGGCCACATATCTTTTCTGTAGTCCTAACACATGCTGCTTTTAGATGCTGCCACTCTTCTTCAACTCCACCTATTTCCGCCTCTTCTTGGGGTGCTAGAGCCCTGAGTAATTCCTTGAACTGCTGTACTTTCTCTCTAGTCAACTTCCAGGTCTTCAGCCTGGTCTCTGTTGACCTTAGAGCCTTCTCTGACCACTGCTTGCAGCTGACTGTGGCAACTACTGGTTTATGCTGTGAACCGACTGTTTCACTGGGGATGACTTTGCAATCATGGATTCTACCCCAGTGCTTTTTCCTTACTAGGAAGAAGTCTACCTGAGTTGCATGTTGGCTACTCTTGTATGTGATCTTGTGACTGTCTCTATTTCTGAACCATGTGTTGGCTACTATCAAGCCATTTGCCAGACAGAAGTCTAGAATGGCTTCTCCTTCTTTATTCCTATTGCTCCACCCATGTGGACCCAGGCAGTCCTCATATCCTGTTCTGTCTGTCCCGATATGTGCATTTAAGTCACCCATTATCAACACCAATTCATGTTGTCTTGCTTTATCTAGTAGGTCCTGCAACTGCTGTCTGAATGCACTCTTTTCCTCACTATCACAACCCTGCTGTGGGGCATAGGCTGGGATTATGAATACTGTCCTATCATTACACTGGAGTCTGATTGCCATGAGTCTGTCATTAATTCTGATGATATCCCTCACTGACTTCTGAAGCCCCTGTCTCACCACAATTCCTTCACCATTTCTAGCCTGTCCACCACCTGAGTAGTAGAGTCTGGATCCCAAGCCAAGTGGCTTTGTTGCACTGCCCTTCCATCTCGTCTCTTGGATACATAGGATGTCCAGCCCTCTCCGTATCATCATGTCATCCACTTCTAAGCGGCGTCCTGTCAGTGAACCTACATTAAGAGTAGCAATTCTCAGTTCATGTTTGGCAGGTTGGTTGGTTTTATGTCCAGCTTTCACTCAACAGAGCTATCCCAGGTAACCAAGGCTGGGCAACTAGACACCGGACATCCAGTAGCCTATTGACCCAGGGCTGCTGGGCTTTTATGGCGGGCACACACTGGCCAATAGGAGCACATATACCCCGCCCACTGTTAGCATGGGTCCCTGGCGTGGGTCAGAGAGTAGGCCAGGTCCTCAACCCACTTATCACCGGTAACTACCCATGCCTATTTTTTGGCGACAGTCAACATGACCGAATCACCTAGAGCCATTTTTTACACCGAGTCGATGGCCCTGCCACGGCGTGCAGTTTGCGATCCGTGTTCTCCTATCTTGAGAATACTGCGCACCACAATAGATGCCCAAAGCAGTTGGTCTTTTTACAACTCTTCCCTCCATTGGGCACCATGTAGAGTCTGTGCTGCTGCCCATAGCTCCATTCATTGGTGAGTTTGAGATGGAAACACTCAGCATGTTTTTGGCTTTCTGTATGAACTTGGGAATTAGGGGAATTGGCGGGAAGGCATACAAGAGGCCCTGGGGCCAATCGTGTACGAGCACGTCCCTTGGGTTGCTCCCCGGTGGGGGATAAAGGGCAAAGTAGCTGCTGCATTTGGCATTCATTGGAGATGCAAACAGATCGCAGCAAGGCTGGCCCCATCTGTGGAAAATCCTGTCCGCTACCTGTTGTTTGAGGGACCACTCGTGAGGCAACAGGATGGCCCTGCTCAGTTTGTCCACTATCACGTTGGATGACCCCGGGATGTGCGTCACTATTAGAAAACGTCTGGTGAATGTAGCCCACTGCCAAATTCGTAGGGCCTCTCGGCATAAGGGATACAATCCGGTTCCCCCTTGCTTGTTGATGTACCAGATTACTGACATGTTGTCCATCTGAATTGCAATTGTCCCTGGAGGAAGAGAGTCGTGAAAGTGTTGCAACGCCAGGAACACCGCTCTCAGCTCCAAGACATTTATATGCAAATGTGATTCCATGCTTGACTAAGTACCTTGGACAGTCTTTCCCTGAAATAACCCCCCCCACCCTATCAGGGAAGCATCCGTGGTCACTGTGGCTGTGGGTTGGGGGAGAAAAAGGGGACGTCCGACTACTATATGGTCGCTGTTCAGCCACCAATTGAGATCCTTCTTGCAAAAGTGTGTTAACAGAATCTTGTGTGACAAGGGCAGTTGTTGGTAAGACCATTGGGTGAAGAGTAGCCACTGGAGTATCCGCATGTGCATGCGCCCCAACGGGACTGCTATTAGCGTGGGTGCCATTGTGCTTAATAGCTTCAGTATCTGGGACGCAGGAGCTTTGTTCTGGGTCAGCAGAATGGACAACTGACTCCTTAGAGATATGATTCTTGCTTGAGGCAACCTGATCCTTGAATTGATGGTGTCTAGCTCTGCTCCTATAAAGGTAATACACCGTGAGGGCGATAACGACATTTTTCAAAGTTTAAGGTTATGCCCAACTGGGAACATAGGTTGATAGTGTAGTCGCTTGCCTGGATTAGTTGATGCCTGGAGGTGGCGGTGAGGAGCCAGTCATCCAGATATGGAAACAACCGGAATCCTAAACGTCTCAGGTGAGAAGTGACCACTGCCATACATTTGGTGAACACTCTGGGGGCTGTGGTGAGACCAAAGGTCAGGGCTCTGAATTGGTAATGACTGGCCCCCAGCCGGAAACGCAAATGATCTCTGGATGATCTGGCTATTTTGATGTGGTAGTAAGCATCCTTGAGATCTATAGAGCACATCCAATCGCCTGTTTCTAGGAACGGAAGTATCAACTGAAGCGTAACCATCCAGAACTTTTCCTTCTTGACGAAGGAGTTGAGTTTGCTGAGGTCTAATATGGGCCTCCAGTCCCCTGTTTTCTTTGGAACTAAAAAGAACCTTGAGTAAGTTCCGGATCCTATCTGGTCCACCGGGACTGGCTGGATTACTCTTTTGTCTAGCAGGTTTTGAATCTCTACGGCTGCTAGCTTTCGCAGACTGGGTGGAACATCTGGAATACTTGTACACATGGGAGGGAGTTTTGTAAAGGGAATGTAGTAACCTCTGGAAATGATGCTTTTTACCCAAGAATCCATTGTAATGTTTAGCCAGGCATTTGGTTATAAAGCCAAGCGACCCCTAACCGCCTCCAGAGAAGGACAGCCGGGCTTCCTTTGAGGAACGCTGATAGGGCTTACCAGAGAAAGTACAGTTTTGTACCTACCATAAATGTAGATGACTGAGTGTTCACACTGCTGCAGTCATTACACTTGGGTTATATCCTGCTGTCAGGCGGTCCCGCAGTCAGCCAGAGTTCCAAAGTCTTGGTCCGGCGTCGGTTGCTGTCGCCTCTTCCCTGACGTCAGTGCGCCAGGGGTATATAAGATGCATCTGATGCCATTTTCTTCAGTTTTTCTTGCTCCAGATGTCAGGTGCCCCCAAGTAGGTAAGCAATACATATTGCTAATAAAAAGAATACATATAAAATAAAAACAATACCTTCAGTTACAAGCAAATACACCACAAAGGTTGTATAGGATAGAAAGGTATAGATAAGTCCAGCTAGTTCAGAGGGGATGGAGGAAGGGTAACCTGGACTGCAGCAGTGTGAACACTCGATCATCTACATTTATGGTAGGTACAAAACTGTACTATGTTCACTGTGTTACACTGCTGCAGTCATTACACTTGGGTAGAATCCCAAAGCTAAGGTTGGGTGGCTGGTCTATAAAGAGTTAGGATTGGCTATGAGGCCCTGCAGAACTGCAGTGGCAAATCCTGCTCTGGATTTAGAGTAAAGAGGCAGGTGGTAATGCTTGGTAAAGGTGTGCACTGAACTCCAAGTTGCAACCTCCAAAATTTCCTTGGTAGGTACTCCTCTGAGAAAGGCTGTTGAAGTGGCTGTTGCCCTGGTGGAATGTGGCCTAATGTTATTTGGGACTGATTTTCCATGCTGTGTGTAGCAGTAGCGAATACAGTGTCCTATCCATTTGGATATAGTCTGCTTTGAGATAGCCTTGCCCTGTGATCCTGCTGCATATGCTACAAACAGTTGCTCAGTTTTCCTGAAAGCTTTTGTTTTGTCCAAGTAGAAGCGTAGCTGCCTGTGTATGTCCAAAGAATGCAGAAGTTTCTCCCCGTTATTCTGGGGGTTTGGATAAAAAGTTGGCAAATGGATAGTTTGGTTAAGAGCCACACTAGATACCACCTTTGGCATAAAAGTAGGGTTTGTCCTTAAAGAAACCCTGTCCTGATGAAAAATTATAAAAGGTTCCACTGCAATTAATGCCTGTAGCTCTGAGACTCTTCATGCTGAAGTTATTGCCAGGAGCAGAGCTGTTTTCCATGATAAAAATTTTAGATCGGCTGTATTGGCTGGCTCAAAAGGTGGCAGGATCAGTATTTTCAAAATGAAATTGAGGTCCCAAGTTGGTGTTGATGTTCTCCGGGGCGGTCTTATGTTTTTAGCCCCTCTGAGGTACTGCTTTAGCAAGGGATGAGAGAATAAAGGAGGATCCATGTTATAATGTACTGAAATGGCAGAAGTGTGGCTCTTAATTGATGAGAAGGATAGGCCTTTGTCCAGCATCTCAGTTAAGTATTGTAAAATCTGAGGAATGTTTGGAACAAGAGGGTCAAGGCTCTGAGCCTGGTTTCAGGCGCAGAATCTCTTCCATTTTTCTGAGTAAGCTTTCCTGGTGCTAGGCCTCCTGGCCTCCAAAATGACATCCATAACAGCTTTAGAGAGAGGTGTTGCCTGTTTGACTAATGTATCTGCCATGCAGCCAGGTTTAGGGTTTTGAGCTGACCATGCAGGATCTGATTGTTTTCTTCAGTCAGAAGGTGTGGAATTTGAGGCAAAATACATGGTGGGCCTTGAGCTAAGTTCTTTAAGATAGGGTACCAGTGCTGGCGTGGCCAGTCTGGAGCAATCAGGATCATCTGTGGTTTCTCTTTTCTGGCTTTTAGGAGTACCTTTGAAAGGAGTGGCAGGAAGGCATAAACTTTTAGGTTTTTCCAGCTGAACACAAGAGCATCCACTTTCCATGCTTGTTTGTGATAAGTCCTTGTGCAGAATTATTGTAGTTGGCAATTCAGTGGGGAGGCAAAAAGCTCTATGTCTGGGCATCCCCATTTTTGCGTTACCATACTGAAGATTTGTGGATTTAATTTCCATTCGTGAGGGTCCATGATATTTCTGCTTAGATTGTCTGCCAGAGTAGTTTTCTTTCCTTTGCAGGAATTGTGCTTGCAGGTGAACTTGATATGTTAGAGCTGTGTTCCACAAGGTCATGGCTTGCCAGCATAGGGGATAAGAATGAGTGCCCCCTTGCTTGTTTATGTACCACATTACTGTGGTGTTGTTTGTCTTTAATAATAATTGTCCTGGATGCAGAAGGTTCTTGAAAGCTGTTAGGGCATTTTGAACAGCCAACATCTCTTTTTGATTGACATGAAGATACATCTGGTCTGTGGTCCACTTGCCCTTAATGCATTTTCCTGCCATGTGTGCTCCCCAGGCGTAATCCGAAGCATCTGTTGTTAGAGTCTGCCTGGCTGTGGGTAGAGTGAAAGGCTGACCCTTGTTTAGGTGACATGCCTGTGCCCACCATCGAAACTCCTATTGTAGGCAGGGAATCATTGGTATTACTGCTTCTAAACTGTGAGAGTGTTGAGGCCAAACACTTTTTAGGTACCACTGTAATTTCCTCATATGCAGTCTGGCATATGGTATTAGTAGTATGCAGGATGCCATGAATCCCAGGGCCTGCAGAATTTTTCTTGCAGGGAGATGGGACTTTTTTGCCAGTAATTGAAAATATTGAGTTAGTTGAACTTGTTTGTCTGGCGTGAGGTAAGCCATCTAGGCCGTTGTATTTAAGCTGGCACCTAGGAATATAATCTGTTGGGAGGGCACTAGTTTTGACTTCTTTTCGTTTATACTGTGTACTCTAGAGAAATTAGCAACCTTTTTACAAATGCCAGATGCTGTAGAAGAATGTCCTTTGTCTCTACTTGAATGAGGCAGTCGTCCAGGTATGGATATATTTGAATTCCTTTTTGTCTGCAAAATGCAATTACTGGTGCCAGGCACTTTGTGAAGACCCTGGGTGCAGTAGATAAGCCAAAGGGCAGAGCAGAGAATTGTTAGTGCATTGTACCAGCTTTGAATCTGAGGTATCTTCTGCAATTTTGTCTGATAGGGACATGCAGGTATGCCTCTTTGAGGTACAGAGTAACAAGCCAAGCCTTCTTGCCCAGCATGGGTAGAAGCTGCTGTAATGTCAACATTTTGAATTTCGGAATATCCAGGTAAGTATTTAGAATTGAAAGGTCCAGTATGGGCCTCCAGGCCTTGTCCTTCCTGGGGACCAGGAAGGGTCTTGAGTAAAATCCTTGTTCTTGTTCATGTTGTGGCACTTTTTGAACAGCTCTCATGTCCATGAGGACTGAAATTTGTTTTTGTGCCTCTGCCCATTGATTTTGTGGCAGGTTTGGCATTCCTTTTAGCCTTGGTAAAGTATGAAAGTGGAACCTGTAACCTTGAGACACAATATTCAGAACCCATTTGTCTTGGGTGACTGTTTGCCAGTTTTGAGAAAAAAGTGCTAGTTTTCCCCCCAAGGGGGCTTCCAAAAGGGAAGTGCTTGGCGTACGAAGGGGAAAGTCATTGTGACTGTTTCCTGTAAGGTTGAGACTTGTCCTCACCTCCTTTTGGGGTTGAGGTGCCCCACTGTCGTTGTCTGTTTGAGCCTTGGGGTTGAGATCTGCCTCTTGGGCGTCTGTATCTGCCTCTCTGTGGCCTGTCTGACACTGGAAAGGACCAATTCTTTGTTGGCCAATTTCTGCTAAATCGAGGTGGCTGTACCTGTAAGAAATCCTTGACTGTTTGAATAGATTTAGCTTTATCCTCCATTTTCTTTAACACCTCTTCTGCCTTAACACCAAACAAGGTATCATGCTGTAAAGGAGCATCCAATAATTTTGCCTTAACATGATCAGGTAAACTCTGTTCTTTTAACCAAGCATGCCTTCGAATCACAGACCCTAACTGTGGCTCTACAAGAGGCCTCTAAAGAATCAAAACCACATTGCAGAGTATGTTTTCCCACCTGTTCAACTGCATGCAATAAATCCTGCATTTCTTTACAATCGGAAGCTTCTGAGCTTGCAAGCATTTTCTGTTTTAACTGAGCCATTAAATATTGTTGGTACTTAAGCATGTGAAACTGGCAATTTAAATCTCTTACTGCTAAAGTTGCAGAAGTGTATACTTTCTTCCCCCATCCATCCAAAGCTCTGGAATCTCTGTCAGAGGGTACTGGATTTTTTGCAATGGAAGCCTTAACCCCTTTTGGACCCTGGGAAATAGTTTCTGGATCTGCAGAAGGGTTTTTATAAAGAAACTTGTGAGAGTCAGGGACTCTGTAATACCTATCTGGCTTGGCTGGTGCAGGGGGCAAGGAATCGGGAGATAAGCTAGATTCAGAGAACACATCATCCACAATATCTAGCACAGGCAGAATAGCCAGGAGCCTGTGCTGAGGCAATAAAAGGAAATCCCTGAGCCTTTTCTTGGATTCTGAGTAATCCTGACTTTCCCAATGGAAATGCTCCCTCATGGTATGTAAAGTTTCCCAAAAAGAATAATCCTCAGGAGGAGAGGCTAAAGGGATAGATTCTTCAGCATCAGAGTCCTCATAGAGGGGTAGAGAGCATCCCTGGTCTGAAGAGGTATCAGAAGAAATGGAAACCTGATGAGAGGAATCATATTCTGTATCCTGCCTAGGCCTTTTCTTAGGAGGGGGATGGGAACCCCTGATTAGAATAATGAGGTCTTCGGCCATTTTAAGCATCTGTTTCTTAGGCATGGAGGACTGTCCAGGAGACTGCTGTACTTGTTTCTTTGTCTTTAATGGTACTTTTGTCTTGGCTGTTGTTTTAATGGTAAGTCTGCCAGACTAAAGAAACTCCACTCTATTCAGTAGCATACCGCCTGCTCAGAGGTGATCTGTGCCTGACATACAAGGCCATGTCCAATCAGGATCAGATGGACATGCTCCACCTCAAAAGATCCAAATCCATCAGAACCACAAGAGCCAAAGACTTAAACCTCGACACAAGTATGAATAGAACATGCTGGAGGGATAGATTCATAACCCAGAGGCTTCCCAAGCTCTGGAACAGAATCCCAGTTCATGTTAGGCAGAACCCCTCACTGACACTCTTCAAGAGAAACCTTGATGAGTGGATGGGAGATCGTAGGTTTACCCCGGGGGTCACCTCTGTGTCACTACTAGACAGGGGCACAGTAAACTAATTAATTTATGTAAAGGGATTTTCACTGTGTCACTACTAGACAGAGGCACAGTATTCTAATTCTATTCGGTACCACTACATGGGGTGGCAAAAGCCATATCACTATGGCTAGGCTTACAAATGCCCCAGGGCAGATAGCCTAGTACTTAACTATGAAACTATGAAACTATAAGTTGTGAAGGTCTGAAAACACCCTCAGAAGCCGATGCCTACTCAGCGGCTTCAGACCCGTCTGAGGGATTAGTTTCCGTAGGCCCAGTACCTTGAGTTTCCAGAGGCCTAGTTGTCTCCACGTGGGAGTCGGAGACGGCCTGTGGCTCTGAGGTAGTGGCTGTCAGGAGCTGCGAAAGCGCCTCACTGAGAACCGGCGAACTAGCGACTGGCCTAGAAGAGGTTTCGTCGTCGGTTTTGGACCTTGGATGCCTGTCTTTATCCTTGTCCTTGCATTTTTTCGGTATTGCGGTCATCGGTTGTTCTGATGGCATAGTATAATTGAACCTTCAGCCAAAGTAGTGCAAAGCAAAATCAAAATGTCTTTTTATAGTGCGTTTCTTAAATCTAGCACAAAACCGACAACCAGTGACGTCGTGATCAGGGCCTAGGCATGGAATACAGTAAAAGTGGAAGTCCTTATGAGGTATTTGCTTCCCACAAGAAATACAATTATTAACTTTTTCTGACATCGGTCTGAGGCAAGAAAAAAGTTTCCCCAATGGGGTACTTAGCTTTACTGAAGACTTCGGATCTGAAATTCAACTTTGAAAATCTCAGGAGTCGGCCGACTGGCACTTGTGAACTGCTTTTGCTTCGGGCACCGCGCGACAAGAAAGACTGAAGAAAATGGTGTCAGATGCATCTTATATACCCCTGACGCACTGACGTCAGGGAAGAAGTGACAGCAACTTACGCCAGACCAAGACTTTGGAACTCTGGCCGACTGCGGGACCGCCTGACGGCAGGATAACCCAAGTGTAATGACTGCAGCAGTGTAACACAATGAACATCTGCTCCCTGTCACCCTGATTTTGCGGACCCCCTCTGCCGTTTGGACGGTGTCTTCTGTTTCTACCCCCTCCTCTGTCCCTGGAGGAGGTATCCATAGGTGTGTTCTGGAAAGCTCCTTGGCGTTTTCGTAACCACATTTTTCCACTTCGTTGCCCTTTGGGGTAAGGTCTAGTTGGAGTGGAGAAATGGACTCCTACAGCAGACAGAGTCTTTCCTTCTTGTTCACACCTAATAAGTGCCTCCTTAACTTTGGGCCCGAACAAGGAGGAACCATCGAATGGGGTATTGACGAAAAAAGATTTGAAGGCTTCCGCAAAGGCGCATCCAGGACTGTTTCTGAAGAGCTATCGCTGAGCCTGCCGCCGTATTCGATCCATTGGCGGCATAAGAAATGAGCCGCATGGATGAGTTGACTACAGAATTGAGGGTGTTGAGTTGTGCAGTCACTTTCTCAGAAACTGCATCAGCTGTGTTACCCTGTAGAGTATCTGCTAGCTCTTTAAGGAGATCTCGTTGAAGGCATGTAAAATGGGTCAGGTAGTTGAGCGATATCATGGAAAAAGCCGCAGAACTAAATATGCGTTTCCCATACCTGTCCATCGTCCTAGAATCCCTATTAGGAGGATGGACAGACGAAGAGGTTTCCGACATCTCTTTCTTGGTGGCTGCCGCCACCACCATGGCATCAACTGGGACTCCATTGGTAAGAAAAGCTTTGTCAGCAGGGGAAGTAATGAACTTGTTGGGCCTCCGAGGGACCAGTTCCACTGAATCAGGGGACTCCCACGCCCTTCGAGCAACCAGATCCATTAGTTCATCGAAGGGGGGAGTAACCTAGGAGGTGGATGGTTGAGACCCAAAGGCCTTCAGGAGTACTGACTCATCCTCAGTAGGGGCAAGGGACTGCCAATCACCCCTCTGCCTTAAGATCTCCAATATGTCTGCAAATGAGACCTCCTCTGAGGGGAATCGTGGGGACCCTTCTGATTCCTCCAAGTCAGTATCCGATGTTAGGGATTCCTGTGGGGAATCTAGGTGTCTCCTCTTGCACAGCCTCTTCCTGGGTACTTCATCGGTGGGAGTGTCCGGTGAAGTCCCTGTAGAGGAGGGGCCGCCCAATGGGGATACCTGAGGCTCTGGGTCTTGATGCTTGGTAGGGACCTGTGTAGAAGAGATAGAACAAGGCCCTTTAGGGGGACAGGAAGAAAATCCGAGGAGGTAGTGGTCTTGGCAGACATGACCTTCCTCATGGCATCGAAGGCACCAGAATCCTGGTCCGAGAAGTCTGTCGGCTCCGAAGAGGCCAGCAGCCCTCCCCGAGCCAAGACCCCACACTCCAATCCCAAGGACGGAGCCAAAGCCACCTGTGCCGAAGCCCCCTAGGGGAAGGGTCGGAACCGAAGTATCGGTCCGACTCTCCGCCCCGGAACCAGCGAGGGAGTGTCGGCCCTGAGACTCCCCGGTCGGAACCGAGGAGATCAAGGTCGACAGAGCCAAGGGAGGTGGATCAAACCTCAGCTCCGAGGGCTCTACCGACATCGGTTCTGTCTGCCCCAGCTCTGAGAGCTCGATTGGCTTCGGCGGAGGAGGAGAAGAAAGTAGGGTTGGAATTTCAGGCTTCGAAACCGAGTGGCTCGAAGCGGAAAGCATTTTGGCCAGAGCCGGATTCTCTAGCAATCTCTTAACCACTCGGTCCAGGTCCACATCAGATAGTCTCGAAGAATGGGTCGAGGGATGGGTCGAAGGAGCTGAAGATGGCACCGACTGAAGAATCGGAGACTGAGGAGTCTCCAACACTGGATCCACAACTGGGCTCCGAGGTAAAGGATAGATACACGGCTCCAAGGGCTGTGGAGCCAATGATCGAACCATACTGGAGGAGCTCGGAGCCGAGGACTTAGGCTCCGAGGACCCTTTGGACGACTTCGACCTCTTTGAAGCCTTGGAAGAAAGGTCGGTCTTGTCCAGAGCAGCCTGAAATTCAGGCTTCAGGAGTTCCCTTTCTACCAGCTTCCTGCGCCTCTCCAAGAGAATTCTGGAGCTGAAGGAGTGGCAGATGGAGCACACTTCCTGCAAATGAACAGACCCCAAACAGTAGACACAAGTGGAGTGGTTGTCCGTAACTGGCATTTTCTGACCACACTCGCACCTTTTGAAGCCAGACTTTTGCTTCTCAGACATTTTACTATACGGAAAAATCTATGTAATTATATGTGTAAATATAACACTATATGTACCAGTTCAGATCCCTGAACTAACCCTTAGAAAAAAAATTATTCAGTGTATATATATATATATATATATATATATATATATATATATATACACCCTCTACAGAAGTAGCTAATTTTTAACCTATCTATTAATTCTAAGTAATCCTAAGGAAATTCTAAGAAAAAAACACACTCAAAGGAGCTGACAGAGCCCTGTCACGCCCAAAGCAAAACTAAGATAGGCCTAACAAACAGCCGATAAGAACACACTCCAATCTAACTAATCCAAAGTATTCTAATTACACTATAAATATAACTAACTGTAAATATTAAACACTAGCTAACACTATAATAGAATATTTTTAGAAAAATATCGTTAAATATAGAAAAAATAGCACTGGCCCGAGCTTACTCCGACGAGTCTGTAGATCCGTTGCAGTGGCAAACTAGATCTGGAGGTTTACAGTAGAGCATCATGGGATATACACTAGGTCTCGAGCTTCTCTGAGAGTTTGAGCTTGAAAAGCGGCTGAATCGGAGCAGAGGGACTCATTTGTTAACTGGAAAAGTCCGACTTGAAACAAAGCCAATTTTCAGCGGAGGCCCGGGGAGAAAGACCCCAGATGCATGCCTTTGTAATGTGGGAGGAAACTGGAGCACCCGGAGGAAACCCACACAAACGTAGGGAGGATATGCAGACTCCACACAGAAGGCACCCCAGCCGAGAATCGAACTGGAGAACTTCTTGCTGTGATGCGACAATACTACCGCTGCACCACTGCGTCGTCCAGTCCACTACTCTTCACAGAATTACCTCAGATTGAGTTTGCATAAAACAGTGACATACTAGAAGTAACAGATCAGAGACCACATCTGTATTCCCAAAGGAAGGAACCAATCTTTTAGGAAAGATCCTTTCCACCAAGAGACTGAAGGGCAGTGGGGAAGGAGGGTGGAAATTTCAAGAATAACTGAAGACTGACAACACAGATGGAACATTATGGTAAAACATAACTTCTTTATTGGATGTTGTCAATCTCCACTTTATTCTTGACCTGTGGGACAGAGTCCCCAGCTACCTATATCCAGGAAGGTCTCATGGAAGAATATTCCTGAGCACCATTGAGCCAAAGGACGCTCACCCTCTAGAGACCAGATCCAACTTGTAACGAGCAATAAATGTATGATGGGAAGCCCCTGCACAAATAATCATCAATAAAAGCTCTGGCATGAAAGACTGCAGAAGCAGCTACTGCTCTAGTTGAGTGTGATCTGATAGGTCCCAGTAGTTGCACTTTCTTTTTGTTATAAATGAAAGTTATACAGTCTTTAAGACATTTTGATAAAATAAACCAAATAAAACGGGCGAAGTAGGGGTAAATACTCTGATAACTATACCAATTAAGTTTAAAACAAAGAAAGAGCACCAGAGCACTCCACGGCGATCGGACCATACACAGAGAAAACTAGTAGCACTATAAGTAATAGTTCAAGCATGTAGTATAAAATCCAAGGTTTATTGGAATTCCAGGCTAGCGCTTTCACCCTCATGGGCTTCTTCAGACCTTTTACATCTCATAAAAGTAATGCTAACATTTATACTAAAGCCTCTATGACATCATTCTTTAATTAAGTAAATTAGTGTTCACCTGTAAGGCTTCATTCAAGAACAGTTTATAAATACTCAACCACAAAGCAACTTCTACAGTTAAAGTATACATATATTAATATATATATATACTATGTCTATAAAAGTATATATAAAGAATGTATAAAAATACTTAAACATAACAGCATATATAAATATAAAAAAATATAAAAAACAAATATATTTAAAAATGTTTAAATTTTTTTTTAAATTGTTATATTTATTTATTTATTTTACATTTGTTAACCGGGAAAGATCCAACTGGACCAGGTCCATTTTCAGTGTATGCCCGGTGAGAAAAGCTCCATGTCTGACAAGAATAACAACAAGTAAAAATAAACAAAAAATAAGCAATACAGTAAACTGTAGGACAAGTAAGCAATCTAGCACAATACTTCATATAGGGTTACATGAGAATAGCAGTATCTTACAATATCTGTAGACAAAATATTACAAAAGAAGGTGGAGACTACATTTGCTAGTGAGTGTACTGAGAAAGAGGTAAAAGGCCAGTGTGGTTTGATAGGGAGTGAGTGAGTGAGGGACAATAATTGCATTTATGACATGGTCTGGTGCAATTTAATGTCTCACCCCTACCAATTGTAGTGGAGACTCTGGGTTGGCAGAGTAATCTGTGCAAGTTTGACTTATTTCTACAGACAAACGGCGGTCTATCCCCCACTACCTCTTTTAATTTGGGATCTGTAGTGAGGACAGACCAGTTCTTATAAAAAATCCCTTTCACACGGCTAATGTATTCTGTATAATTCAGTGAGACCCTAACTATGGGATGATTCATCGTTGCATCAGTGATTCTAGTTCTCTCTGATGTTCCTTCTAAGTCTACATGGTTTGCAAAATATGGACGTGCAGATCGAGTTCTAAAATCATATACCCTTTCAATCCCTGAGTATATCTCTTCTGGTATATAAGATCTGGCAGCTAGTCTCCCTCCCTTAAAAGAGATAGTGGGGGATAGACCGTTGTTTGTCTATAGAAATAAGTCAAACTTGCACAGATTACTCTGCCAACCCAGAGTCCCCACTACAATTGGTAGGGGTGAGACATTAAATTGCAGCAGACCATGTCATAAATGGAATTATTGTCCCTTTATACCTGAGGACACCAGCCTTGTACAACCTGTCACTATGAAAATATTTTGTTTCAACACTACAGCTAATTGTGACACTCAGCATGTCACATACCTAGCTAGGTGCATGGCCTGTGATGCATTTTATGTGGGGAAAACTGACAGTAGGTTACGTGATAGGATACGTGAACATCTGTATAATATACGCATTCAATCCCCACATAATGCACACACAGCTTCAAATTTCTAGTACTACAAGTAAACAAACTCAATTCTAGGGGTGTGGACATAAGGAACTATACAGAAAGGACAGAAGCCAGGTGGATTATAATGCTAAGAGCAGATCAGAGACCTGGACTGAACGACAGTGTCCCTATTAAACCAACCCTAAAAATAGAAAGTTAGTTGTTAGATAAAGACCTGCAGGTCAGATAGGACATTATATTTGTATACATCATTGTATATATCATATAATGTAGTCCTCATACAGCTCTTACATGAATCCATTATGAAATGTATTTTATATACAGTTCTTATATGAACTGGCGTAATTTGTTGTATAACATCTTATTAATTCATGGCATATACACACATACATATGTTTTGATATTCATAACATTTTAAAAAATGTTTTAAACATTTTTAAATATATTTTTTTTATATTTTTTTATATTTATATACACTGTTATGTTTTAAGTATTTTTATACATTCTTTATATATACTTTTATAAACACAGTATATATATTAATATATGTATATTTTAACTTTAGAAGTTGCTTTGTGGTTGAGTATTTATAATCTGTTCTTGAATGAAGCCTTACAGGTGAACACTAATTTACTTAATTAAAGAATGATGTCATAGAGGCTTTAGTATAAATGTTAGCATTACTTTTATGAGATGTAAAAGGTCTGAAGAAGCCCATGAGGGTGAAAGCGATAGCCTGGAATTCCAATAAACATTACTACATGCTTGAACTATTACTTATAGTGCTACTAGTTTTCTCTGTGTATGGTCTGATCGCCGTGGAGTGCTCTGGTGCTGTTTCTTTGTTTTAAACTATTTTGATAAAATAACTTTAGAAACAGATTTTCCATAGCTGCAGAAAAGAAGGAAACAACTGGTCTGATTTTCTTATTTCCTTTGTCCTGTGAAGGTAAAAATGCAATTGTCTATGTACATCTAGTAAATGAAGACTATATTCACCCTTGTTAGAGAAGCTGGGATAGAAAAATGGGAATTGGATAGTCTGATTGACATTGGTTTTGGACACTATCTTAGAGAGAAAGGAAGGATTTGTTCTCAAGGAAACTGTCTTTGTGAAAATTAAGGTATGGAGATTTGCAAGATAAAGCCTGTAGCTCAAAAATCCTTCTTGTGGAAGTAATCGCTATCAGCAATAATGTTTTCCAAGATAAAAACTTCAAATCATAAGCACAGCAAGTTCAAAAGGGGAACTAATCACTGACTGAAGTACAAGATTCAAGTCCCAAGGTGCAGAAGGGTCTTTGTTTGGAGGTCAAAGCATCAAGGTTCCTTTTAGAAAGGTCTTGCAGAGTTTGTGGGGCATTAACGTTGTCATTCAAACCAATATGAAAATCTGAAATTGCAGCTAGATGCACTCGTATGGTCAAGGCAGATGCTCCTACTTCAAAGAGCAATGTTAAGAACTCCAGAACCTTATCAATTGGTGCTGTAAAGGGCTCGAGATCTGTCTGTAAAGCTAATTTTGAAAATATTTGCCATTTGCTGAAGTACAACTTTCTAGTCGAAGGTTTGTGGGAGGCTAGAACAATTCTCTGAACTGGGGAAGTAAGAGTGGAATGCCTGACAGTCGCCGGAACTGCAGAAGCCATGCAGTGAGCTGGAGAATTGGCAGATTCGGATGAACTAGTCTGTCCGGATGGGACAAAAGGTCTGGATCTGGGTCCAGTGTCCAAGGTTTCCGAATCAGGTGAGGCCAAAGAAAGGAAACAATACCTGACGAGGCCAAAATGGAGTAATATGAATTATCTTGTTCTTCAACATGTTGGCTTTCTTTAGAAATTGAGATATGAGAGGGACTGTGAGGAAAGTGTACAATAGACTGGGGGGGGCAATCGTTACAGACAGCGTCCCTCAGTGACTCCCCTTGAGGAGGATTATGACAAAGTAGCTGCTGCACTTGTTGTTCAGGGAAGATGCAAAGAGATCGCAGTGGGGCTGGCCCCAGAGGCAGAATATCTTTTCCTCCACCAACGCATTTAGAGACCACTCGTGAGGCATTAGGATGGTTCTGCTCAATTTGTCTGCAATCGCGTTGGAGCTCCCCGGAATGTGCACTGCAGTTAGAGATCGGATGAAATTGCCCATTGCCATACTTTGAGTGCTTCTAGATAAACAGGGTAAGACCTGGTTCCCCCTTGCTTGTTGATGTACCAGACTACTGACATGGTCTCTCTGAATCACAATTGTTCCTGAGGGGAGGGTATCTTGGAATGCCTACACTGCTAAGAGCACTGCCTTCACCTCTAGAACACTGATGTGCAAATTGGCTTCTAGCTGGGACCACGTGCCTTGGACTGTCTTTCCCAGATAATGCCCCCCACCCTATCTGGGATGCATCTGTGATCACTATGGCTTGGGGCTGAAGAGGGACAAAGGGTTTGCCTGACAAAATTTTTTGGTGTGAAGCCACCAACTCACGTCTCTCTTTTACAAGTTGGTGATTAATACTGGATGAGACACTGGCTGATTCAGTAATGACCATTGGGACGTCAAGAGCCATTGAAGAATCCATATGTGAATTCTGGCCAGGGGAACTAGAGCAATGGAAGCTGACATTGATCCTAGCATTTGTAGCAACAGCCTTGCTGTCACTTTTGTGCTGCAAATGATCTGAGTGACTTGGGATCTGATTCTTTGAAGTCTTTCCTGGGTAAGAGATCCAATGCCTGCAGTCATGTTTAGCATCTCTCCTATGAATTCCAATCAATGAGTTGGTGCGAGATGGGATTCTCGTAGTTTATAGTGATGCCTAACAAGGAATATGTTTGAAGTACGTAGTCTCTTGCCTTTAAAAGTAGGTGCCTGGTGGGAGAGGTGAGCAGCCAGTCATCTAAGTATGGAAACACATGGAATCCCTACTGTCAGAAGTGAGCTGCTACTACTGTCATGCACTTGGTGGACATCCCGGGGGCTGTGGTGAGACCAAAGGGCAAGGCCATGAACTGGTAATGACTGCCTCCCAGTTGGAAGAACAGGAATCTCCTGGATTGCTTGTCCATTTTTATATGGTAATAAGCATCCTGAAGAACTACTGAGCACATCCAATCCTGTTTTTCCAAAAACAGAAGGATAGACTGAATTGAGCATCTGGAATATGGTTTGTTGAACTGATTTGTTCAATTGGCTGAGATCCAGAATCGGTCTTCAGTCCCGTTTTTTTGTTTTTTTTTTGGCACTAAAAAGAATAATGAGTAGACTCCGAACCCTATATTGTCTTGTGGGACTGCTTGGATGCTCTTTTGTTGAGCAGTTTTTAAATTTCTATGACTGCTGCATCCCCGTGACTGGGTGGGACATCTGAGATTCTCTTAAATTTTTTGGGCTTGTCCGATAAAGGGATGTGGTAACTTCTGGTGATGATCCTCTGCACCCAACTGTCCACTGTTATCTTGAGCTATGCATGTAGGTACAGGGATAATCATCCCCCGACTGTCTCCAGAGGATGGCAATCGGGCCTCCTTTCAGAAACACTGGTAAGAGCTACCAGGGAAAGAGTCCCTGGAACCCTGATTTTGCAGGCCACCTATCTCTCAAGCATGGCATCTTCCACTGTAACCTCCCCCTCTGTCCTGGGGGAAACCATTACCAAGTGAGTCTTGAAAAGGCCCTTGGGACTTTTTGAACCATAGCGTCACACTTCTCTGGTTTCTGGAGTAAGACCGTTGACGTGTGGAAAAGTGCACACCCACAGCAGGACCTGGTGGCTGAAGCCATGAGATATGGCACAAGCTTCTTGAAGGTGCACCAGGCCCAAACAATACACACATAGGGAGTGTTCATCAGAGTTGGGTAGTTTGCATTTGCACTTCTGGCATCTTTTGAAGCCAGAAGTTCCCTTTTGTTTCTCAGCCATTCCCAAACAAACACACACACACACACACACACACACACACACACACACACACACACACACACACACGGCAAGGAAGATGGACAAGATTAAGGTTTAGTTTTAGTAAGTGGTACCAACAATGGTGCAAAAGGTTACCTCACGGTAAATAAGGAAAGGAGAAAGGAAGAATGAAAGAGAGGTACGAATGATGGTGCAAAAAATTACTTTAATGGTAAGAGAAGAGAAAGAAATTACCATCGATGTTAAGTATAAGAGAAACACCAATTGTGTTACAGAACAATAGGTAGAAAGAGGAGCTGAGTATTACAAAAAGGGAAAGAAATCACTAATGAGGTGAAAAAAAGATAGATTTTTACTTACTACCAAGAAGAAATAGCTTGCTCGAGAGCTGTTTAGATGCGTCTGACACTGAAAAGCGGCAAACAAGATCTGAGGTAATCCTGTGAGGAGTATTATGGGTAAATGCTTAGCTCAAGAGTTTTGGAAAGCGCAAGGTGTAATAATGGCCGAGTCAGTTCCGATACATGGAACCAAACCCACAGGTCAAGAATAAAGTGAAGATCGACATCATCAGATCAAATGAAACCAGAAACATTAGATCTATGGACCTGAACTTCGCCTGTGACATACAATAGGACCTGCTAGAGGAGTGATATGTGTCTTAAGGGATCACTGCATTTTGGAATAAGCTCCGCGTCCATGTGAAGCAGAGTTCATCCCTGCCCCTATTCAAATAAAACCTTAATCACTGGATGGGAAATCGCAAATTTACCCCTAATTCAGGCCCCATGTCTCTGATGGACAGTGGTCGACAGTAAGTAAATTAATCCCCAGCTAATACCCCCCCACACACACAACCCTTAGCGACCTCCTTACTAACATACCCCACCATACAGGCATCTAAGATACTCGGGGACAAAAGCTGGGTTGGGTTGTATGTCTAAGCTTATAAAAACCCTGGTGGTCATTAGCCTAGTATACACCTTTGAACCTATGAATATTTAAGTATTTTTACAGAAATCTGCTACACCCCTCTGCAATTAACTGCTATAAAATGAATAAGCAAATCAGTTAAAAAATAAATATTACCAGAATCAGACTGAGCTTTAAAGTTACCTGTGCCAATTGCAGGGAAGGCCACAGATGTAAAGTTATATTGCTCGCATTCCTGAATCACATTTTTTACTGCCTTCTGGGTGGCATCTAAGGAATCACTGCCAGTGAAATGCATGATAACTTTACTCTTCAATCCTCCAGAGTCTGTTGTCAAAACATTACCCACGTTTATCCTGACTGAAAAGAGAAAACCAAAAAGCAATGTAGTGTAAGGTGAAACAATTAACTTAAAATAAGGCATTTTAAGAAAATGGCTAATATCATATACAAATAATCTGTTTTCAAAAATCAGTTTTAGGTAATTTGTTAAGGTATTTTGCTCAAGCATACATCACCCCAATAACAGTGCAGTCATACTAAGTAAAGACTATGAAACAAATGCTATTATTAACTGTAAATTATATGGAAACGATGCAATAGCAAACAGACACATTATCTAATCTGGTTTACTGTGTAAAGATGGAAATTCAACAGCAGGCAAATACCAATCATAAGACTATGTGTTAATTTTGTTGCAAACTGCTGGATATACCACAATCATTACACTGATAGTTAATCTGCAGTATACTGTAATGACAACTGTACTTCAAAACAGTCATTTACATACACATGGTCCTGGTAAACTGTGATACAGGTTAAAAACTGAAATTAAATAAAGAAACATTCAATCTAAAAGTTCCTTTATTTAACAGCTCTACATTGGCTTAGTTTCTACATGCCGGGCATCAATATATGGTTCTTTAAACATATAAATACTAACAAATTGGGTCATGGGACTGTGTGTGTGTGTGAGTATATTAAGTATAGTAACCTAGTATGTCGCTTTGTCTTAAAAACAGAAAATGCAAACCAGCAGAGCTGTAAGCTTGCATTACTAGTTATTAAGTATTATCACTTGATTTGTGATGTACAAGAAAAGAGGACTATAGCCCTTAATAAAACAGAGAGGTTAGCCTCCAATGGGAGGATTTGATACCCGCAACAAGTGTTTTGAGTGTTATGTTTGAGCAAGAAGAATAATTTTGGAATGTTTAAGCGGGAAACCTGGACAACTTCCTGTAGAGGAATCCAGCAATATCAGAGGAGGGATCCTACTTCTGAGACAGTTTCTACTTATTTGCAGGGACTCCAATACTTTAAAAAGGTACAGTACACATGATGCAAAGTGCTGTTTTTGCACCAAACGTACCTTTTGGAATTGTGGCCAAAAAGTTCAACCTTGGTCTCACTCTCATTAGACCATAACACATTTTCCTATATGCTTTTAGGAGACTTGATATATGGTTTTGCAAATTTTTGCCAGGCCTGGATGTTTTTCTGTTAAGAAAAGGCTTCTGTCTTGCAACCCTACCCCATAGGCCAGACATATGGAGAATACCGGAGACTGTTGTGACATGTAGTACACAACCAGTACTTGACAGAAATTTCAGCAGCTCCTTCAGTATTGCTGTATGTCTCTTTGCAGCCTGCCTGACCAGTTTTCATTTTGTCTTTTCATCAATTTTGGAGGGACATCCAGTTCTTTGCAACATCACTGTTGTCCCATATTTTTTCCATTTTTTGATTACTGTCTTCACTGTGTTCCATGGTATAAACAATGCTGTGGAAATGTTTTTGTACCCTTCTCCTGACAGATACCTTTCAACAATGAGATCCCTTTGATGCTTTGTAAGCTCTCTGCAAACCATGGCCTTTGCTGTAGCAGGCAACTGAATAAATGTCAGGAAAACCCTACTAGGACAGCTGAACTTTATTTAGGGTTAATCATAGTCTCTTTAATTGATGGCAGGTGTGTACCCAAGAAGCCTGAATGCTGTAATTAAAGCAATTAAGTTGTGCATCTGGCCACCTGGTAGATGTGTCAGCAGTCCCCCCCTCCTTCAGTGGAAGAGCTGGGGGGACATGGATCTGACTATAATAAGCCAATGGCTACATTGTAACCATTCACTTATAACAGTAAAGTATTTTTTTGCTGCTCACTTGAAGAGCTGAGGGCATAGGGTTGTAGTTCATGGAAGAAGCACATGGCACTGGTTGAGCCTGATATGCTTCTGGTAGGCAGTGCCTTTTACCTCATGACAGGCTGACCTTGAGGAAACTCCAGAGTAGGATGACTTCCAATTAAGCCAGATATATTTAAAACAGAGGAAAATGGGAAAGTAATACTTTGGAAATAGCAAGGGAAATAAAGCTAGAGCTGTAAGAGAAGAGGCTGAATAAAACAGTTTCCTTCCTACCTATACTTTAAATGACAAAATGACGTACTGTATGAAGTAAGTAAAGAAAGAGACAGAGAGGAAAGTAGCACATCAAGTATTAGTGCACAAACCTTTCTGAAACCTAGTGATGACGTCAAGGCATTGGCATGCACCAGGAGAGCACTTAGAAATGGACAAAAATAAAACACAGTTCCTAGCAAAGTGTTAGTGCCCAGGAATAATGAAAGAAACTTAAAATGTCTATGCTGCAAGCCTGAATAAGTGAAGGCAGGTCATCACCCAAACTTTAATTTTTTTCCCCAATGCCTACCATAGAGGTGTCATAAGAATATATTGTTTTGAATACAGTTAGATCTCTGGTAAAACTGAGCAATGTATTTCAATATATTTTGGTTATTCTGGAGTATGCAACTAAGTACCCCTACTCTTTTCCCCTATGTAAATATAACGTTACATCTACAGTTAGGAGTTAGTGTTATTATTTTCTAGAGTGAGGATACCTACGGAAATGCTCATTGACAAGGTAACTCCATTTAAGTTTAAAATAATGCACCAACTATGCCAATGCTTTAATGTCAAGCAAATGAAAACCTCAATGTACCATCTCTAGACAAATGGGTTAGTGGTGCATTTTAACTAAACACTAAATTTCATGCTGTGAAAAGTCACTGATGAAGATGGAAAAAATTGGAACCAGTTAATACCATGCTATCTGCCATTAGCAAAGTGCCAAAAGCCTTAAAGGACCACTATGGGCAAATAATGAAAAACATATACTTGTTATCTTGTCCTGTATTACTGCACCTCCCAAACATGACTGTAGGAAAATAGGTATTCATTCCTAATTGTATTTTTTTTTATCTTTCTCTACCCTCATGGGGGGGGGGGGGTAGATATCCTGATTCCTTTAGAAAGCTAAATATGTCCCATAATGCACTATGAGAGCACATCTTCTAAGAACAAGTAGCCCGAACATTTGCTGTCAGACTAGACTTCCATTCATTTAGAATGGAACACATGAAGAAAACGAAGTTTGAGTGTCTGCACTGAGTTTTACAAAGTTGTTCTACTGATGTACTACATATTCTCTGAAAGAAGCTTGCAAAAGTGTCAACAAATTATTGAGATAAAAGTTTCAGTTCATGGCCAAGTTACTCCTTCCATCTCCCCTCCATCAAAGAGCTACAAGTCTCACATTTCAGCTTGTCTAGATTCAACTAATTAGTCAATTTTGAATGACAATACACTATACATATCAAACAAATCACAGCCTGGTGTGCCACTAAAACTGTTCCCACATATGTATCTTCACTTCTGAACAGCACTTCCCAGGAATTTTATTCATGATGAAAAAGTACACAAATCAATACATAGTTTAGGTCAATCTATCCATTTCTTAAAATGTGCAGAGAAAAACATTCAATTTGAATTGTATTCTGGCTGCTCATGTGGTTAACTCTGCATAGTTGTTCTGTTAAAGCATAACCTGAACTATGGTACTAATGCTAAGCTTTACATTACAATTACACAGTTCTCGGTTTCTTTTTAACAATGACTTCCCAAGCTTCTGATGTGACCCAGTACTACATCTTTGGATATTTCTATTTTTTTCTTCTATTAACTTTATTTTGCATTTCTTCCCTTTACTAATTAGCATATTTATTCTTCCATTTTTCTCACTGCTCTTCTTTTGTGCTGTTAGTGCTTTTCTTATCAGTAGATGTTTAAAAATAACTAATAGCTTCTAACAGTGTTTTTATACTTTTCTGATACAGTCTGCTATTTTGCCTTGTCTAGCTTTTTGTAGTGCTGCTATGCTGCTGTTGTGGTCAGATTTGCAGTTATGTCAGACAAACCTTCAGGGTTTAAAAAACATTTGGGTTGTGGCCACAGGATTCTGAACTCCTATGTACACTCTAAGACTGTCTACTCTCTCTAGGTGTTGCCCATCTGGAAGTACAGTGCTCTACCTCCACTACTTTTGGTTCCCAGGCAATTAAGTGCAAAAACAAACTGGTGCTGAAGAGACATTATACACATCAAATTTTCCCTGCAGGAAATTGATCGCAAACTCAGTCTGCTTCCTCTAGACTGTCCCTTTCTGCCAAGATATCTTCAGATAGATCAAAAGTCACAGACAGGCCTAAGGAGAAGACAAAGGAGTCTAGAAAAAAGTTCCTCAGATCACGCTTCTGCTTCTGTTGCATCTTCGGCTCTGGAGCTGAAGTCATCTAAGCAAATAGACACAACACCTTTCTCAGAGCCTATTTTGGTTGGATCCAACACTCCTTCTGTCATGGAGCTGAAGTTCATCCCATTTCACCCAGGTTCCATTCCCCATTTTTACAGACCCTTTCACAGGTCCTCTAGGCCACATTCTACAGCCTTTTTCTTGTGGTCAGTCCATCAGCAGCCTTTTTGAAGTGGATATGGATGAGGAATTTTTTCAGGACCCAGATTCAGTTGGGGTTCTTCCCGGCTCCTGCCACTGCTGGATCCAGCAAATTAGCTCCTTCCCCTCATCACGCTGCAGCTCCTACCCAGATCCATTTTTCATGTTTTGGCATTACAGATTCAAGTGTCACACAGAGTTTGTCCAAGTCAGATATGAAGTCTTGCACGCTGGTGTCATCTCTAATCTAACTGGAATTGGCTGCCTCAAAACCAGAAAGATCTTGGAGATGAAGCATCAGTACCAGAACTGGGGGAATACGTTCAACCCCCAAGTTTACAGAGCTGTCCCTTCCTCTTGGAACCTTGGTGCTGAACAGTTCAACTCCAGCAGCAGCCTTGGAGCCTAACTACATTTATCTGGAGTGCTAGCTTTGGCTCCATCCACAAAAATGTCATGATCCCATTCATCTTCAGCATTAGTGGCTTTCAAAACAGCATTCTCCTTATCAGATTAGCAGACGTCTCTCACTCATTCAGTTCAACGCATCCTCCACAGAATGTCCACTCATCCAAAGGTCAGGCTCCTCCCCTTACTCATAATTCCCTGCAGACCCTTACATTACCTCAGATTGAGTTTGCCCCAAAACCAATAAAAGACAATGAACCTCATTCTCACAAAAACAGGCTGTATAACAAAATGCTTAACTTATATGCTGGTCTGGAGCTCAAAGTACAGAGATAGACCTAGGAGATGTCCAGTCTGGTTATACCAGAAGAATAAGAAGTAACGAGTTCAACACTAGCAATGGGAGAAAGGAGGGTGGATAGTTCAGGAAGGATGGAAGCAGACAGGGCAGGTATATTCTTATGCTAAGTACATAACTTTTGTATCAGATGTTGTCTCTTCCATTTGTTCTGCAACATACAGGACAGAGTTCTCAGCTAATGCAGCCCTTCCAGTGATCTCATGGAAGGATATGCCAGAGGATGGATGAATCAAAAGCTGCTCTATCTCTACAGAGCAGATTCAGTTTATAATAGGAAATGAAGGTACGGACACTGGACCAAATACCTGCAGTGCAAATGTCATTAATCATCTAAATAAAAATGGTGTAAAAAGATGGGCAGTGAGAAAGAACACTCTGAAGTGAGTAAAAACAAGAATACACACACACACACACACACACACACACACACACACACACATATGCATACACTAATCATTAAATGGGAGTAGGACAAGATCAAGTTATAGAAGAAAAAAATACAAAAAAAATACAAATATACAAATAAATCTATCAAAAATATAGGCAAAAATCCTATCCATCAAGGAATGGACCGAAGAGACAGCATCAGATCAAATCCTTACCTTGTTTTACTTGATATTCAATTTCCTGCCCAGCTGCAGAAAATACAGATCTTGCAACACCTTTAAAGACAAAAACATACACATATTAATTAATTGTAAACTGTGGAATCAGTCTCTGTATTTCTTAATATCTTACTTGTTAAAATGGATACGCATGATGCTCAAATGAACCAGACTGACTGTGTGTGTGTGTGTGTGTGTGTGTGTGTGTGTGTGTGTGTGTGTGTGTGTGTGTGTGTGTGTGTGTGTGTGTGTGTGTGTGTGTGTGAGCAAGTGGGGGGTATTATGGAAATGTATTTAAGCATCTGTGCATGAGTGAGAGAGTTTGTGCATGTGTAGTAGATGTGTGTTTAGTGTTCATGTGTGCATGTGTATGTATGTGTGTGTCTGTCTGTCTGTCTGTCTCTCTCTCTCTCTCTATATATATACAAATATATATATATATATATAATATATATATATATATATATATATATATATATATATATATATGTATGTATATAGATATATATATATATATACACACACACAAGTGTGTGTGTGTGTGTGTGTGTGTAGTAAATTAGTATATTATGTGTTCAAGTCAGCATATGTATCCTTGTGTGTTCAAGTATACTTGTATGTGCATGTGTTTAAGTGTATTTGTGTCTATTTGTGTACATATACATATGCATCTGTGTAATATAAGGAATATTTTATTGTTTGGAAAAAAGAATGGAATGGAGATATGAAGGCGATATGAAGGAAATGGGGCATGGAGAGAATGACATTCAGGTGTAAAAAAGACTGAAGGCAGAGAGTAGCAAGGTGTGGTTTATAAAGGAGGCTCAACTGTAATCAAATGCAGGCAGACTGAACTTCTGAAAGACGCAGAACAGATTCATAAAGGTTACCACAAAGTGCACACTTTCTGAATTCAAGAACAGCCCTACCACAATGCTTGTGCTGTCTATTTACTCACAAAGGTTATGCCTAGCATATACTTTGTAGTAACCTTTATGAATCTAGCCATGTCTGTAGTGCAAAAGAAGCAGGCTGTATACTCCATTCCTGCAAATACTTTTACAACAGTACAACACTTCCTATATATAACATCTTATGAATTAAAAAAAAATGCTGGTTATGCCATCATACTGTTTTTTTCCCCACTGTTAACTTGAGAGGACTTCTATGAGTAACATTTTCTTAATAAACCAAAGAAGGACCAGGAGCAGGCTGCAGATTCCAGTTTCAAAGCAGTTTATTCCAGAACAGAAGACATCCAAACACAAAACAACACTAGCGCTTTCATAGGTGTGTACCCCACTTCGTCAGGTGTAACAATGTTTCATTTAAACATCATTTTATACTCTAGAAGTGCTGCAAAACAGCCAGTGACTGGTCACATTATATTTTTACTTAAAGCCACATAAACACATTTCCTTAAAGAAAGTGGTACACATATAAAAGCATACAAAATAATGTATTGAACATGCACATGAAACTTTATTAAAAGTACAAAAAATATATATATTAAAAAAATGCATATATTAAAAACTAATACTTAAAGTATAAACACATATGAAAAACATTTCATCGAAAAAGTGGTGTCTTCTTTAATATAGGCTAATCCATTAATACATGCATTTGAGACAATGTGTATACAAGACGTGTATAAAATACAGAGTGTTTGGATGTCGTCTGTTCTGGAAAAAACTAATTTGAAACTGGAATCTGAAGCCTGCTCCTGGTCCGTCTTTGGTTTGTTTACATTTGGACTATATTTATTTTTTGGGCCTGTAGACTTGCATTTGGTGGTAGCTATTTTTCTGATTAACACTTTGTTAATGTTTTTTCATCTGTCAAAATATTAACTACAGAAAAATAAAAATAAAAAAAAAACTCCCATAAAAGTGTTTTAGCACTGAACAAGTTTCCCTGGACACCAACAGCACTCATACTAACATTCTAACCCCACATTCACTTAACAGTGAGAAAAATGAATATTTCTGCTAACACCGAACAGCAGTTTCTCACAAACAGTGAGATCACTAAGTACTGCTGGTTTTCAACATGGGCAAAAAAAGAAATATGATCACACAATGATCTCAATTATGCACCGCAGTCAAATGTGGAATTATCCATACTACCAAGCCCATTTTTAAAATGCAACATATAATAATGTAGTTTGTACAGCCTCACCAAGAAACCAGTGGGTTGCATCTGCACAACAGACTTACTGAATATGCATTAGTCATACTATCTCTTGATTTAGGATTGGTTAATGTAATCTAAGTTGGGTGTTATGTTTCTATTTTAATATATTTGCATTACGCTTTGTTCATTATTTAACTCTGCATTGTTCT